>NC_135233.1:77587500-77770000 GCF_051348905.1 Ranitomeya variabilis
CCTGTGGATAAGGCACATGCTTGTCTTGGATTCTACTTAAAAGTTAAAAAGAAACAGAAGATCACTTCTAATAGTTGAAAAATTCAATAGCTAGCATATTGTATTACTTTCTTATTAGTGGAGGGGTACGATATTGTGTAACCCCCTTTAGCCATAGAATCGAGGGGCCACAACACTAAACAGGTGCTGTAGTTTCCTTACAGTTTTTCATGCATGGGTGCTAAACAGAAGCAATACTGTGCGGAGAAGGGCGGCGCTGTACTGGGAAGTGCTGCGCTGTGCAGGGGAGGGGCGGCGCTGTGCAGGGGAAGGGCGGCGCTGTGCAGGGGAAGGGCGGCACAGTTCTATTATTGTATTCAGGGCTGAGTTTAAACCCTACCGATTCCAACATGGCATCAACATGTAGCCAGTGGAAAAGGAGCATGATGTGGATTTTCTAATCTGAAGCCTGACCATTTTGCAGCAGGTTTCACTTTTTTCTACAATTAACAATGGCGGATTCCTTTTGCTCTAATTGTCTTTCTGGGATCACAGTATTGATGGCTTATCTTGGCTTCATACCCGCAGCCCAACAAAGCCGCGGGTACAAAGAAGAGTGCAAGCTGCTGATTGGCCGGAGTACTGAGCGTTGGACCCCACCAATTTGATATTGACGGTTTATAATAACAATTGGCAATAAATGTTGTGTTCCTGGAAAACCCCTTTAATTCTTATACGTCATAACGGTTTATAAGTTCATAATGTGTTTTTTCCAATTGAAAACTGATCTGTGCCAACTTGTTGCTGATTGACCTTTTAGGCGGAAATGGCGTTGCTCATGATGGATGATGTCGAGGACGACCGGAAGCATTTCAATTTTGATAAGATTGTAGAGCAGCACAACCTGAGTCGCAGCAAGATGAAGAAGTTGAAGAAGAAGGATAAACTTGAGGAGGACGACTTCCAGGTATGGGGATTCTTTACGTGACCAATCAAATTATGATCCTATGTATGTTTTTTTTTTATGGTGCAGAACCCAGTCCTGACAAGGTAAAAGTTCTCACCACTTAGCCACCATTTTGCTCACATTTAAATATATATTAATCTATAGGAGTCCAGGTGACATTCTGAGTTTCTACGTTTTTGCATCCTTTCCGCTCCCCAGCCCCTCTGCTTCCTGACTGATTGACTGACCGTCCACACCAGCAGCCTCTTTGTGCCTTTGGCCCCAAACTGCACTCTCCGATGTTGCACACCGAATCCCCCTTTGCCTCTGCAGCATCAGTGGAGTTCAGTTGCAGACCAGCACTTACAAGCTTTGTAGCAAAGAGCTTGTAAGCATTGTTCTCAGCTGCTACTTAGAGACAGCAGAGGTAACCGGTCACCCAGGCAGAAAATTACAAGTCACTTAGTTCTTGAGAACAGAGTGTATTTTTTAATAAGAGGTCAATTTCAAAGTTGCTTATTTTTAACTATTATGTTAAAAATAGCTTGAAAGTGGTACCCCTATCTCCGATATTTGTGATGTATCCTCAAGGCAGTCTCTGGTCCCATTTTTCATGCTGCTGTCAGTGGAGAGGTGGCCATGCTTGTGCGGCTTTATCCTTTCTGATCCCTGACAACGCCTATAACCACTCCTTTAGAAATCATAGGCTGCGGTAGCTATAAAAACAACTGTAGCTTTTAAAAAAACGATCACTGATTGCAGACAAAGTGGCATGTGCCATCTACATGAGCAAAGCCACTGAGCCCATTGACTGGACGTCAGCGCTGCGGTCATCCGGCAGGGACCAGGCCGCGGTGAGGAGCTGGCGCCGGACTCGGGGAGAGCAAGCGATACTCACTTTGCTTTTTTCTATAGCTGCCGCAGCCTATGAGTGACGGTTTTCTGAAAAAAGACAAGCCCTTAAAATCACTAAGTCAATATTTTAGACAATCTTGTGTCCGGGGTTGGCTACCCCAAAAAATGCCAAGGTGGCTAAAGAGGAGGATTCCAAATGACGGCATTACGTTAAGGATTGGCTTTTTATTGTACCCCTAATATTTTCTTTAGGCCGGGTTCACAAGAGCGTATAGTCTAAATAATCCCCGTCTGATGGTGGGTCTCCCGGCCAGAACTGACGGCCTCATATGTGTCCATGAAGCTGTAGTTTGGGGTCAGTCGTGGCTTTGGACTGTGAATCCAGTCGCGTGAACGCTTTTTTGAGGGTTTGATTTCACATTCAACAAATTCAGTTATTAACATTTTATGTTTTTTACTTTTTTTTACTCTTTGTGTCATTAATCTGCACTTTCCTGTTGGATAAAGTTGTTTCGTTAGTTTTAGTGAAATGCCTTTATTTCTGTCTTCTTTCCTCCTGGTTTGATCATTGCGCAGAACTAAAGATCAGAGTTTGTGTTCGAATTGTCCATGTTCTCCTGACGGGGGAGCGTTAGATGGCGGATATTACACACTCCGCCTGTGGTTGATGCCGGGGCCTAATACAGACATACTTCAATATCTTAAATAAAAGCCTTATGCATCCAGAAAGTGAGCCGGTTAGAGTTTGGGGAGGATCCATCATCCATCCAGACCTTTTATTATAAAACACACGGCTATTGTTGTCTAGTTTGGTTCTTTTCCTCCTGCCCGCAAAGCACCATGTGTTTTCTTTGTAGCTGTCTCAGACATAATTTTCCTAATTTTAGCAGAAATATAATAATGTTTTCCCCCCTCTTATGTTCTTTTCTATTTTTTTTTTTTCTTTTGAGATCGTATCAATGGTTTTTGCTGCTTCCAAAACTTCTTGGGGTCTCTTTGCAATAAACGTTTACATGCCTGTTTGTTTTGGCAATGGACATTTAAATCCCATTCGCATTTGGCAGCGAATACTCTATTTTATCCTACTTCAATGGCACCTAGTGTATCTTTCTTCAGATGGGACTCCAATTCTAAGAGGGGTCCTCCACCATGGATAATCCCTCCTTGTTTGATAGATCCTGTTATAAAAGGCTGATCGTAAATATTCAGCCTGAAGGAACTGGCAGTGATCAGCTGTAATCTTTGTGATCATCTGGGAATCAGTGGAATATCCTTGCAGCGCCACCACAGGGGAAATGAAGTATTACACTGAGTCCATTCATATCAGTTTTGGGATACCTATCTAAGGAAGGACACGACAGAGTGACAGACACTCATTGTGATCGCTCTGGTCAAGAGATGAGGGTCCTGAACAGTTGATCCCCTCTATTTAATTATAATTTGCTTAAGGGTATTGAAAAATAGAATTTTTTTTTTAAACTGGACAATCCCTTTAAGTGCCATTGTCAAAGTAAATTCCCTCAACAAACAGTTAAGATTTTGTTCTTTTATCTTCATGGTTTCTCATTCCGTTTGTTAGTGAGCGTCTAGTTACATTTTGAGTTTGCTAAAGGAGAAACCTGGATTCTCAGTGTTAATGCGATGGGAAGAATAATTTGCTTTTAGATTCAAAATGTTGCCCTAATTTTCATAATAGAACACTAAAGGTGTGTTAAAGGTAGACTAAATATATAATCTAAGCAGGGTTCTCCATCCCATAGCTGGAACATATCAAGTCTCCACAGGATAGGTAATAAGTGTCTGATCATTGGGGGTCCGACATCTGGGACCCTAATAATCATGGGAACGTGGGTAGTGTGTCCCTTGTGAATGGTTAGCTTGCGCTCAAGCTACTTCCGCAGTCTTGTAGACTGAGTGGAGTGGCGATGCACATGAATGGCCGCCAGTTCATTCCAAAGACCTGTTACTAAACAGAATCTTTAAACGGAAGCCGTCGTCAGAAAATGACCCATTGTTGAAATCAGGTTTTTGTGCTAAATGTATTTTTTACTATTTTTTTGCCATGTTTTTTTTTTTTTTTTTTACTGAATATTAGTCTAAATAAATTAAAAATAGATGTAGGAGTTTTTTCAGACTGTAACTTCCTGTTGTCTCAGGAGACCACACATATACATATCTACACTGTTTATACCCCAAAACTAACTTTTGTATTGATGCATCCAATGAGCGTGTGCAAGAAGGGGGAGCAGGGTCAGCTGTGAAATCTGCTATTGTGTGGTGGATCCTGTGTTATCAGCTGTGCATGGAGGTGTAACCTGTCATTGTAATCCTGACTCTGATGATGACGGACCTGCTGAAAACACTTTCATAAAGCATAGGCAATATGAATCTAAAAAATCCCCAGATTTAAACGATAGGCCATCTTCTAATGATAGAACATTCCAGTTGCTTAGAAATCCTCTTTCTCGGCAGCACTTTGTCCTGTGTAAACAGAACATGCTGCCAAGAACACTGACCACTTTTTTTGTACAGAACGATCGTATTACCGATTTTACTGTACGCATGCCAAGTTCTGTCTGCTTGTCTGTTAATCAACCGCCGATTGTAACCAATCAGTTAATGTCCACGCCTTGGCTCAGTAAGTAGACCTCATTATATACACCAATACAGTGTGTGTAGGTAGTTTTTTGGGCTGCCATACTTAGTATGTGGAAGTAAGGTGGTAACGTTCAGTGGTTCCCAGTGTACCTTCTATTGTCTCTCAACTGAGACCTCTTAAAATGAAAGGGTCTAGTGACAGCCAAAATATTTCTACAGTAAGTGTTAGAGGAAATGAGCAGACGAAGGGCCTCTGGCCAGCTGCTTTTATCGAGGACGCATCACATAAGGAAGTGTGTAATTGATTAGAACCCGTGAGATCACTAAGCTTGGTTTATACAAGCCTTATGTACTGGCGCTTTACGGTATTGATGATGGCGCTTGTGCGCTCTATAAAACTCGTTGCCAACACATATTGGTCATGGTCAATGTAATTCAGTGCTGTAATCAAATTCTTACAGAGGACCTCCTGGGGAAACCTCGTAAAGGGAAGCAAGCACAAATATAAGGCAGTTTTATGAGAATAATGGGTTAATTAATTGATTCTTCCATTGTTTTCAATGGGCTAGCGACTTGGCATAAAAGGAAAATTGTTGAGTCCACCCTAAATTCTGCTTGTGTAAGCACAAGACTCCATTGATGGTTCAGGTGATGTATTGGGTCAGATACCCCCCATGGCCGGTACATGCCAGAGGGGAGAATCAGGACTGACATGGACCTCTTACAGCAACTAGTCGTCAAATAATAGCAATGATCTTCAAACAGCACAAAACAGTTATGTTCAGGAATTTACCAATACTAGCTAATGATTGAAAGTATAAGATATCTTGAAGAAGAGATAGTATCTTAAAGGGGTTGCCACTATCAGGACAACCCCTTCTTGAACTAGATGTTTGGCCCTGGTAAAAAAAAAAAAAAAAAAAAACTACACCCCCCCCCCCCCCCTCACCCCCCCTCAACCCCTACCCTTGCTGGCAGCATTCCAGCGGTGGCCGCACTCGCAGTGCCGGAGCTCTCCTGCGGCATTGACACTTTCAGTCAGGGATCAGCTGCAGCCCCGACTTTCTCTTCCAGTTCAATCCATACGAAGGTGGAGACAGTGACCCCAGTGCTGATTGGGTGCCGGGACCGCGAGTGCTGACACCCCTGGAATGGTGCCGACACAGGAGGGGAGTTTAGTTTTTTTTTTTTTTGTTTTTTTTATCGGAGCCAAACATTCAGTTCAAGAAGACGTGGTCCTAGTAGTGGACAACCCCTTTAATAGGTCTATGTAAAGCCTTATTTTTTATTTTAAAAAAAAGTGATCCCAGCAATCTGCTTTCTTCAGCAGTCCCTTAGACATTAAATGTAGCAGAGGTCGATTAGGTCTTCATTCAAGATCGGCTGTAGAGCCTTTTTGGGGGGGGTTCCAGTTGTTGGACATTCAGAAATCATAAAGGTATCCTCTATCCCATAAATGGAGGATAATTTGATTTTTTTTTTTTTTTTTTTTTTAGAATAAGCTTTAATGATCCATAATGTGGTGTTATCAGGGGAATTACACAATTCATGCAGTTTGACATAATAGTGTATCACCATTATTCCGTATCACTTGTGGGTGCCAGCTGACCCCAATTCTATAGGCCTGGATCACAGATAACAACAATCCCTCATTCAATCCCTTATATTTCATCAGTGGCATACCACCAACGGTGGCAGAGCACATGCTCCCCCCATCCACCCAGCATCGTACGTTCAACAGTATTGGCATTCTGTACTGTACTGTAATGCTGTAAGATGCACTACATGGGACCATTAATAATGTATATGTATAGAAGAATATAATACCATAATAATGTATGGAGGACTACATGAGGCCCATAATACTGTATAGAGGACTATATTGGGCCTGGGGTCTAAGGGGTAAGGTTTCTCCTTGTGGAGAGTGACATACCAGCTCTGGCATGTCAAGGTAAGGAGGCTTATTAGCCATGCAATGCTCCTTTTGGGAGATTTAATATTCAAATGAAGAGGCAATTTCCATATATTTTGGGTCCCTAATACTGGATGGAGAACCATGTGGGGCCCATCATACTGTATGGTGAATTATGTGGAGCCACAAAATACTGTCTGGAGGAATATGTGGGGTTCATTGTACTGTATGGAGGGCTATGTTGGGCCCATTATACTATTTGGCGGGCTATGTGGGGACCATTATACTATATGGAAGATTATTTGGGGCCCATTCTACTGTTAGCAGAACTATATGTGGCCTTTATACTGTTTGAAATTCTATGTGGGGTGCCATTATATTGTTCGGAGGGCTACGTGGGGCCATTATATTGTTTTGAGGGCTACGTGGGGTCATTATATTGTTTTGATGGCTATGTGGGGTCATTATATTGTTTGGAGGGCTATGTGTGGGCCATTATACTGTATGCAAGCTATTATACAATGTGAAGATTTTTGTGGGGTCTATCATACTGTGTAGAGCATTGTGTAGGGGCCAGTATGATGTTTGGAAGGCTGGGTGGGGGCCATTTTATTGTTTGGAGGGGGGTAGTACGGGCCATTATATAGTGTGGATGGTTGTTAGGGCCCATTATACTATACTGTATGCAGGTCGATCACAGTTGGAGCGTCATACCACGTTGGAGTCACTATACTTTGCTGGGGGATGGAGTTACCGAAGGGTCATTATTAGTGTTGAGCATTCCGATACTGCAAGTATCGGGTATCGGCCGATACTTGCTGTATCGGAATTCCGATACCGAGATCCGATATTTTTGTGGTATCGGGTATCGGTATCGAAACAACATTAATGTAAAAATGTGTAAAAGAGAGAATTAAAATAAAAAATATCGCTATACTCACCTCTCCGACGCAGCCTGCACCTTACCGAGGGAAGCGGCAGCGTTCTTTGTTTAAAATTCGCGCTTTTCTTTCCTTTACGTGAGTCCCGGCTTGTGATTGGTTGCGTGCCGCCCATGTGACCGGGACGCAACCAATCACAGCAAGCCGTGACGTAATTTCAGGTCCTTCAGGATTTTAAAATTACGTTCCGGCGTTGTGATTGGTTGCGTCGCAGTCACATGGGCGACGCAACCAATCACAGCAAGCCGTGACGTAATTTCAGGTCCTTAAGGATTTTAAAATTACGTCCCGGCTTTGTGATTGGTTGCGTCGCAGTCACATGGGAGACGCAACCAATCACAAGCCGTGACGTCACGGGAGGCTGGACACGCGCGCATTTTAAAATGGGCGCGTGTCCAGCCTCCCGTGACGTCCCGGCTTGTGATTGGTTGCGCCGCGATCAACCAATCACAAGCCGGGAGGCTGGACACGCGCGCATTTTAAAATTTTAAAATGCGCGCGTGTCCAGCCTCCCGGCTTGTGATTGGTTGACCGCGGCGCAACCAATCACAAGCCGGGACGTCACGGGAGGCTGGACACGCGCCCATTTTAAAAAGCGCGCGTGTCCAGCCTCCCGTGACGTCACGGCTTGTGATTGGTTAATGGCGGCCATGTTGCCGGGACGCGGACCAATCACAGCAAGCCGTGACGTAATTTCGTCACGGCTTGCTGTGATTGGTCCGCGTCCCGGCAACATGGCCGCCCTGACCAATCACAAGCCGGGACTTCACGTAACCAAGTAAAAGCGCGAATTTTAAACAAACAACGCTGCAGGTTCCCTCGCTGAGGTCCAGGCTGCGTCGGAGGGTGAGTATAGCGATATTTTTTATTTTAATTCTTTCTTTTACACATTTATATGGTTCCCAGGGCCTGAAGGAGAGTTTCCTCTCCTTCAGACCCTGGGAACCATCAGGAATACCGTCCGATACTTGAGTCCCATTGACTTGTATTGGTATCGGGTATCGGTATCGGATTGGATCCGATACTTTGCCGGTATCGGCCGATACTTTCCAATACCGATACTTTCAAGTATCGGACGGTATCGCTCAACACTAGTCATTATACCTTGTGTGTGGAGGGTATTGTGGAAGAATTCACTGTTGTGGGATAATTCTTTGTTTTAGCGGACACTATAGTGTCATCATGCTTTATGGAAGCAATGAAAGGGCAATATAGTGGCTCCATAGAAGGAAAAATACTTTGTAAGGGTTGCATAGTTGTGAGATATGTTCTTCTGTGACCCCCTTTTTATGGGGGTGTGACCCCCTTATTATGGTAGACCCAATTAGAACTTCTGCTGTGTTCCCAAACAGAGTAAAAAAAAAAAAAAGCAGATGAAAACCTAAATTACTCTAACAGAGAATGTAAACTCGTTAAGAAAAAACAGCCCTTACTCAGCTTTCAGTACAGCTTTTTAAACTTATTTTTTAATAAATAATCTGTTTTGGACTATGACTCCGTAGAAGGCATTTTCTTGCTTGCAGGAATAACTGGGGCAATTATGTGCGAGAGATTGTCCTAAAAATTATTTATGCATATATCTATACTTTTTATACCTACAGATAAATGTTGAAGATTCAAGATTCCATGCGATGTACACATCACATTTATACAGTGTGGATCCCTCAGATCCCAACTTCAAGAAAACCAAAGCTATGGACAAAGTTTTGGAAGAAAAGGCACGAAGGAGAGAACAGGAGCAGAACAATTACACAGAGACAGTAAAAAGACAGCAGGAAAAACTGAAAGCTGGCGATGGAATGGGAACATCCGCTAAAAAAACTGTAGATCCGGCTCTGTCGGCGCTGCTGAAATCCATAAAGAACAAAACCCAGCAATTTCAAGCTTCTAAAAAACAAAAAACAAAATAATTACTGTTTTGACTGTGAGAGATGGATGTGTCATTCAACATCTCTGAGACTGAGGAAACCAGAAAACCTTGTATATAACTCCTTAGAAGTAAATGATTTTACACGTCAGTGTGGATTTTGTGTGAATTAAATGAGGATATATGGGACATTGGTTGAAGAGAATTTTGTGGACTACAATATTAGTGGCTTTAACGTGAGCGCTACCAAACAAATGACCATTAGTCCAGCTATCTCTCTTTGCTCCCCCATGCATAATAGATAGTGATGAGCGAGAGTGCCCGCATAAGGTGTTATCCAAAGATGCTCGTGTGCCAAAAGGGTATCTTCGGCGTGCTCGAATACTATGTTCGAGTCCCCGCGGCTGCATGTCTCGTGGCTATTGTAGGGATTTCCTGTTTGTTAGGCTATCCCTGCGTGTGTTGTCCCTGCCGAAGATCCACAAGTCATGCAACCGCAGGGACTCGAACATAGTGTTCGAGCACGCTGAAGATACTCTTGGCACACGAGCATTCTCGGATAACCCCTTATCTGAGCACTCTCGCGCATCACTAATAACCACCTTACTCAGCTGAGCATTCGTGTGCTGTCTATGAGAGCGCCGTTACCAGAATCTGGAACATTTCCACTGCCCTTATGTCCCCCGACAAGTTCTAATGTGTATAGGAGCCTTTTAGGATAGGCCATCAATAACACATTGGTGCGAATCCAACTCATGGCACCTCTGCTCATCAGATGATTAGAAGAGCCTCATTGTTTTGTACTTTGTGTAGTCCAAGAAATATACTTTTTTGGGCCTAGGCCTTCCATAACGGTCCATGTGGGGAAAAAGATGAATAATGAATTTCCCAAGTGTCTATGTAGACATCGGTTTCCATGTTCTTGACTGCACTTCTAAAATAATGTGGTTTTCCAGCTAGAAAAAATTGCATTAATGTGATTGAGTAAAAATTAATTAAAGGTAATATACTGAATTGCTGATCTCTCCTGTGTTGAAACAAAATCCAAAGAGGAGCAATTAGACGCATTGAAACATATTTTCAAGATCACAAATGGCTTTAACCCCTTCACGACCAGAGGTATTTCCGCTTTTGCGTTTTCATTTTTGCTCCCTTTCTTCCCAGAGCCATAACTTTTTTATTTTTCGGTTAATCTGGCCATATGAGGGCTTGTTTTTTGTGGGACGAGTTGTACTTTTGAATGACATCATTGGGTTTCAACATATCATGTACCGTACTGAAAAGCATGAAAAAAATTCCAAGTGCGGCGAAATTGCAAAAAAAAAAAGTGCAATTCCACAGTTGTTTTGGTTTTTTTTTAACCATTTTCACTAAATGCAAAAATTGACCTGCCATCATGATTCTCCAGGTCATTACGCGTTCATAGACACCAAATATTTCTAGGTTCTTTTTTATTTAAGCGGTGACATTTTTTTTTTCAAAATTTGGTTAAAATAAAAAGGCACCATTTTCCAAAAACTGTAGCGTCTCCATTTTTCGGCATCTGGGGCGGCGTGAGGGCTTATGAGAGCTGACGTTTTTATTGATACCATTTTGGTGTGGATACAATTTTTTGATCGCCCTTTATTGCATTTTATTGCAATCTAGCAGCAACAAAAAAAACGTAATTCTGATGTGTTACATTATTTTCTTGTTACGCCGGTTTACGATCGGGTTAATTTTTTTATATTTGTAGATCGGGCGATTCTGAACGTGGCAATACTAAATATGTGTATATTTGATTTTTTGTATTTTATCTTGAATGGGGCGAAAGGGGGGTGATTTGAACTTTTTATATTTTTAAATAAATTTTTAATAGTTTTAAAAACTTTTGTTTTATTTTTTGCATACTTCAATAGTCTCCATGGGAGATTAGAAGCTGCAGTAATTTGATCGCCTCTGCTACACACTGGCGATGATCAGATCGCTTGTGTGTAGCAGAAATGCTCACTTGCTATGAGTGCCGACCGCTGGGCAATGATGACCATAGAGGTCTGCTTCAGACCTCTGGTTGTCATGCCGACCCATCGGTGACTCGCGATGGTGACAGGGTCACCAATTGGCTGGATTAGCAATGCGTTTACGGTAAGTGTGAGTTAAATGTCGCTGTCAGAATTTGACAGTGGCATTTAACCAGTTAACAGCTGCTGGTGGATCGCGATTCCACCCGCAGCTGTTGTGGGCACGTCAGCTGTATAGATCAGTTGTCATGTGCACAAAAAGGTGCTGGCTTAGCGCCGGAGCCCGCACCAAACGGGGAGTCCGACATCGGCGTCTTATTACATCCGATGTCAGAAAGGGGTTTAATTCAAAGCCAGCTCTAGTAAAAGTTAGTTTCTCCTTAAAGGATGGAGGTAGGCACTTAGTGTGCTGGAGTAAAACTTCAGGGTTTCACATCACTGAAGCCAATAGCCTCAGGGAAACATATCTCACCTCCAGTACTTTGCCAGTGACTTTGTCACACTACACACAACTGTAGCTGTAGCAGCCATAGGATCTATTACAGGGCCGGCTTAGCATTTATAGAGTGGTACCTACAGTGCCTACAAGTAGTATTCAACCCCCTGCAGATTTAGCAGGTTTACACATTTGGAATTAACTTGGCTTTGTGACATTTGGACTGTAGATCAGCCTGGAAGTGTGAAATGCACTGCAGCAAAAAAGAATGTTATTTCTTTGTTTATTTTTTTTTTAAATTGTGAAAAGTCTTTTCAGAGGGTCATTTATTATTCAACCCCTCAACCCACCAGAATTCTGTTTGGTTCCCCTAAAGTATTAATAAGTAGTTCAGGCACAAAGAACAATGAGCTTCACATGTTTGGATTAATTATCTCTTTTTCCAGCCTTTTCTGACTATTTAAGACCCTCCCCAAACTTGTGAACAGCACTCATACATGGTCAACATGGGAAAGACAAAGGAGCATTCCAAGGCCATCAGAGACAAGATCGTGGAGGGTCACAAGGCTGGCAAGGGGTACAAAACCCTTTCCAAGGAGTTGGGCCTACCTGTCTCCACTGTTGGGAGCATCATCCGGAAGTGGAAGGCTTATGGAACTACTGTTAGCCTTCCATGGCCTGGACAGCCTTTGAAAGTTTCCTCCCGTGCCGAGGCCAGGCTTGTCCGAAGAGTCAAGGCTAACCCAAGGACAACAAGGAAGGAGCTCCGGGAAGATCTCATGGCAGTGGGGACATTGGTTTCAGTCAATACCATAAGTAACGTACTCCACCGCAATGGTCTCCGTTCCAGACGAGCCCGTAAGGTACCTTTACTTTCAAAGCGTCATGTCAAGGCTCGTCTACAGTTTGCTCATGATCACTTGGAGGACTCTGAGACTGACTGGTTCAAGGTTCTCTGGTCTGATGAGACCAAGATCGAGATCTTTGGTGCCAACCACACACGTGACGTTTGGAGACTGGATGGCACTGCATACGACCCCAAGAATACCATCCCTACAGTCAAGCATGGTGGTGGCAGCATCATGCTGTGGGGCTGTTTCTCAGCCAAGGGGCCTGGCCATCTGGTCCGCATCCATGAGAAGATGGATAGCACGGCCTACCTGGAGATTTTGGCCAAGAACCTCCGCTCCTCCATCAAGGATCTTAAGATGGGTTGTCATTTCATCTTCCAACAAGACAACGACCCAAAGCACACAGCCAAGAAAACCAAGGCCTGGTTCAAGAGGCAAAAAATCAAGGTGTTGCAGTGGCCTAGTCAGTCTCCTGACCTTAACCCAATTGAAAACTTGTGGAAGGAGCTCAAGATTAAAGTCCACATGAGACACCCAAAGAACCTAGATAACTTGGAGAAGATCTGGATGGAGGAGTGGGCCAAGATAACTCCAGAGACCTGTGCCGGCCTGATCAGGTCTTATAAAAGACGATTATTAGCTGTAATTGCAAACAAAGGTTATTCCACAAAATATTAAACCTAGGGGTTGAATAATAATTGACCAACACTTTTATGTTTAAAATTTATAAAAATTTAACTGAGCAACAAAACTTTTTGGTTTGTAAGATTTATGCATCTGTTAATAAATCCTGCTCTTGTTTGAAGTTTGAAGGCTCTAACTTATTTGCATCTTATTAAACCTGCTAAATCTGCAGGGGGTTGAATACTACTTGTAGGCATTGTAGGTTACAACACATCTTTTCGAACTTGGAAATGTTTGAAATGCTCTATCATTTCTAGATATCTATGGATAAATTGGCTTTGTCCCTACCCATCCTGGCACTGTCAGTACTGATTGGAAAAATCCACCTCTAACTGGTAACATCCAATTGTCAATGTATTCATAAATTTCTAGTAGAAATAACAGGAAAAGCACAATGCAGAATTAAAAGAAAACAGTCTCTGGAATTGCTGTATTGTGGTGAATACAATTTACTAAACTACAGTCATGGCTATAAGTTTTGAGACAGACACAAATTTTGGTTTGCATAAAGTTTTTTACTTTAGTTTTTATAGTGGCTGTTTGCATTAAATTGGTTGTCCCCTACTAGGACAACCCCTTCTTGATGAAAATGTTCAGCCCCGATAACATAATAAAGCCTATACTCACCTCCCGTGCTGGCACCATTCCCGCAGTGTCGGCACTCTTTCTCCCCAAAGGCCTCGTGCGGTGTTGGGACTGCCGGTGCCCAATCAGCACTGACGTCACTGTCCCCGCTTTTGGACGTTCTGGACACGAAGAGGAAGTCCGGGCTGCAGCTGAATACAGGTATTCGACGAAAGAGGACTGGGCTAAAGATATTCTTTTGCCGAAGCCCCTTCAGACTGGGGCATCTGGAAGAATTATTATTTGATGGCAATAAGGTGAGCTCTACCATGAGTCCTGACCAGTACAGCATCCATAGAAAATGTATGGGATTGCTTTTCCTCCCACATAAACTGAAGCATCAAACTTTGTGAAAACCAACATTTGTGTCCATCTCAAGTTTTGGCCACAACTCTAGACCAATCAGGAAAGCTGACAGCGAATCTTTAACGAAACCCCCAAGATTGAGTTTATGTACATGTCCAACGTAAAACTTAAGCAGGCAGAATATGTGCATGATCAGTTCATGTATTGCAGACACATTTTTCCACCCTTTGCTTTGTATTTGAGTGGTGAATTAGTATGTATGAAGGATTATCCGAATTATCAGCACCTGCACAACATTGAGGTTATTCGCATCAAGTATGAATCACGAACAGACTGAAATAATAGAGGAATGAGATCAGACAAAATCTGTTTCTTAGATGTGAAGATCTCTTCCCTGGCCAAGCACAGGAAGTAACAAAGTATGTGACTCCAACTGAAAGACTCAAGTGAACAAACCCAACAGATCAGGATGTCTATTAGATGAGAATCTCATGAATCATCATTATATCATAAATTATATTCATATGGAGCCTAATAGTAGCATTAATATAGGATATTTAACCTTTTGCAGTGTTGAGACAGTCTGTTATCCATTATTTTTGCATCAGAAACATTTGCATTTTCGCATATAACATATATAACATGAAATACTACAGCTGCCACTATGTTGACTTACCTGTAAAATATGACGAGTATCTGCAAACCTTTATTATCTTGCCCTTTACTCATAGATACAAATGTTTGCAGATGTCAAATAGTTTCCACCTGCTTCAGAAGAATTGAATATTTCATATCTGGTGCTGTCTGCAATGGTTCTCAAGGGGAGCCCCAAAGTAAAGTTTTAGGAACCATGGATCATTTTGGAAATTCTTGTAACGTGAGTTTTAAGAAGAATGCTCGTTTCAGTTATAATTAATACAGAAATTAAGTTGCCACTGTGCTTTCAGATAACCTAGTGTTATTTAATAGATAATCTAAATATGACACCTGCAAAGGACCTTCTCTGTTCTCTTTTGAGGCCCTGGTATTTCTCCAGCTTCTCATATTCCTTCTTTCTGATGCCGCTGTCACTTGGCACTGCCACATCTTATTATTGCTATCTTCTGATCCTTGTCTACTATCACAATGTCTGGCTGGTTAGCCAACACCTGCTTATCCATCTGGATATTGAAGTCCCACAGGATTTTAGCCCTTTCATTCTCCACTTTTTCTGGGGTCTCCCACCTGGACTTAGGGGGACATATGCTGTGCAGATGTTCCTGTATACAATTCTCACTACTTGGTTGTGGCGTTCGGTATACACTGTTCCTGCTTACATTTTGCATCCTGCCACTGTGTTGGACTGTTTCTGAGGTTTCTTTGCATAGTCTCTATGGATCTGGTACTTAGTGCTTGCTCTTGTGCCTCTATGATTAGTGCCTCTGTGCTGTCTCGGGGTCCAGCTTTCTCCAGCCACTGGTCGGATTTCTCCATGTCAGTCACCTCCATTATCTGTCAATGCTACATCCCATGCAGTGGCTTGTCTTGCCATGCTTCATGTTCCTGTTCTTCCTTCAAGATCTGTTGTTGTTGCTGCCTTAGGCTTTCTCTTAGCATCTCCTCTTTTGGTGCCATTTTTCTAATGTATTCCTGGATACTCATTGTTTCATCCGTGATGGTGGCTTGGACGCTTATCAAGCCTCGACCACCCTCCTTTCTGTTGATATACAACCTTTGGGCGTTAGACTTAGGGTGGAGACCTCCATGCATTGTGAGGAGCTATCGTGTCTTCAAGTCTGCAGCTTCCATCTTTTCTTTTGGCCAGCACACTATGCCAGCAGGGTATCTAATAACTGGCTGGGCATTTGTATTGATGGCGTGGATTTTACTCTTCGTATTGAACTGGCTCTTCAGGACCTGTCTTACCCTTTGCTGGTATTTGGATGTTGCTGTTTCCTTGTCTCATCATGGTTATCGTATCCCTGTGGGTTGCCGAGGTACTTGTAGCATGTCTGTACATCTGCTATGTGCCCTGCTGGTACTTCTTCCACTCCATCAGTCTTGACTACCTTGCCTCTCTTTATTACCAACCGGCCACACTTCTCCAGTCTGAATACATCCCGCTGTCTTTGCTGTAGATATTTGTCAGGTGGATCAGTGAATTGATGTCTCGTTCATTTTTCACATACAGCTTGATGTCATCCATGTAGAGGAGAGGTGGCTGATGGTGCTTCCAATCTTCAACTTGTATCCATAGCCAGACTGTAATTATCTGACTGAGGGGCTTCAAGCCTATGCAGAACAGCATGGTATATTCTGCATTTGATGGTCACTTTTGCTAGTTGTCTAGAGTTGACTTCCAATGATTCTCCATAGCCCCATTGAGTTTCTGAGGAAGGTTCTTACTTCCTTTTGACATTGCAGAGAGCCAAGCATTCACAGATCCATGTGTGCAGCATTGAGTCATAGGCTTTCCTGTAGTCAATCCAGGCTGTGCTGACTGCTCTATCTACTAGGAGCTGGTGCTTAGAGCCTCTAGTGTTGGTCCCAATGCCTTTCTGAACTGGATTCATGTACTGGTTCATATGGTTCTGTAGCTTGGTAGTATGATGCCTAACAGGCGTTTCCTTGTTGTTGTAAGGCAGATTATTGGGCGGTAGTTGGATGGAAGCTACCGAAGCTACCGCCTCACCAACACTGGAGCTCCTGCAACCCTCAACCTACTGTCTCCTTCCCCATAATCCTGTAGAATGTAAGCCCGCAAGGGCCGGGTCCTCGCCCCTCTGTATCAGTTTGTCATTGTTAGTTTGTTTACTGTAAGTGATATCTGTAACTTGTATGTAACCCCTTCTCATGTACAGCACCATGGAATCAATGGTGCTATATAAATAAATAATAATAATGGAACTGTTCCTTTCTGAGGATCCTTCATGAGCAGCACTGTTCTTCCCTGTGTAAGCAAAGCTGGGTGGTGGCCTGCTTCTAGCAGTTGGTTCATTTGCTTTGCCATGGGTTCATGTACCGATGTTAATTTCTTTAGCCATTTCCTTGTGATCCTCCTTGAGATGGTTCTACTCCTTGAGCTGTGTTTAATTAAACTGATAGGACTTGATTTTAAAAGGCACACACCTGTCTATATAAGAGCTCACAGCGCATGTCAGACCAAATAAGAACCATGAGGTCAAAGGAACTGGCCAAGGAGCTCAGAGACAGAATTGTGACAATGCACAGATCTGGCCAAGGTTACAACAGAATTTCTGCAGTACTCAAGGCTCCTAAGAGCACAGTGGCTTCCATAATCCTTAACTGGAAGAAGTTTGGGACCACAAGAAATCTCTCTAGACCTGACCGTCCAGCCAAACTGAGCAATCGTGGGAGAAGAGCCTTGGTGAGAGAGGTAAAGAACCCCAAGATCACTGTGGCAGAGATCCACTGCAGCCCTCCACCAGACAGGCCTTTATGGCAGAGTGGCCTGATGGAAGCCTCTCCTCAGTGCAAGACATGAAAGCCTGCATAGAGTTTGCTAAAAAACACATGAAGGACTACCAGACTATGAGAAATAAGATTCTCTGGTCTGATGAGACGAAGATAGACCTTTTTGGTGATAATTCTATGCGGTATGTGTGGAGAAAACTAGGCATTGCTCATCACCTGCCCAATACAATCCCAACAGTGAAACATGGTGGTGCCAGCATCATGCTATGGGGGTGTTTTTCAGCTGCAGGAACAGGAAGACTGGTTGTCATTGAAGGAAACATAAATGCGGCCAAGTACAGAGATATCCTGCATGACAACTTCTTCCAGAGTGCTCTGGACAGGGGCGTAACTACCGCGGTCGCAGCGGTCGCCATTGCGACCGGGCCCCGCAGGTCAGGGGCCCCGGCAGGCTCGGACTGGCCCACCGGGGAGGGCCCCCACTGCTCCGGGGGCCCCCCTGGCCGCCCCCCACCCACCCTCCTTGAAGACGATACTCACCCTGCTGCCTGCTCCAGCGATGGTCTCGGCGTCTGCTCTGCACTGCATCTTCTTCCTGCTTGTGCGGTCACGTGGTACCGCTTCATTAAGGCCATGAATATGCGCATATTCATGACTTTAATCAGTATCACATGACCGCACAAGCACAAGCAGGAAGAAGATGCAGTGCAGAGCAGATGCCGAGACCATCGCTGGAGCAGGCAGCAGGGTGAGTATCGTCTTCAAGGAGGGTGGCGGCCGGGGGGCCCCCGGAGCGGCGGGTGCCCCTGGAGCAGTGGGGGACACTGGGGGGGGGGGGGCAGAATGCTGGAGACACACACTGGGGCAGAATGCTGGAGACACACACTGGGGCAGAATGCTGGAGTGGAGACACACACTGGGGCAGAATGCTGGAGACACACACTGGGGCAGAATGCTGGAGACACACACTGGGGCAGAATGCTGGCGACACACACTGGGGCAGAATGCTGGCGACACACACTGGGGCAGAATGCTGGCGACACACACTGGGGCAGAATGCTGGAGACACACACTGGGGCAGAATGCTGGAGACACACACTGGGGCAGAATGCTGGAGACACACACTGGGGCAGAATGCTGGCGACACACACTGGGGCAGAATGCTGGAGACACACACTGGGGCAGAATGCTGAGTGGAGACACACACTGGGGCAGAATGCTGGAGACACACACTGGGGCAGAATGCTGGAGACACACACTGGGGCAGAATGCTGGAGACACACACTGGGGCAGAATGCTGGAGACACACACTGGGGCAGAATGCTGGAGACACACACTGGGGCAGAATGCTGGAGACACACACTGGGGCAGAATGCTGGAGACACACACTGGGGCAGAATGCTGGAGACACACACTGGGGCAGAATGCTGGAGACACACACTGGGGCAGAATGCTGGAGACACACACTGGGGCAGAATGCTGGAGACACACACTGGGGCAGAATGCTGGAGACACACACTGGGGCAGAATGCTGGAGACACACACTGGGGCAGAATGCTGGAGACCAGGGGCGGAACTACCGGGGTCGCAGAGGTCGCGGCTGCACCAGGGCCCGGGCCCAAAAGAGGGCCCGGTGCCGCCACGACCTCTGCGACCTCGGTAGTCCGCCGTGGGCGCAGCTTACCGGGCCGCCGCCAGGATGAATTGCAGGCTGAGCGGCCGGTCACTGTGGGGGCAGGCCGTGCGGCGTCACGTTCTTCGGCTCCTCCTCCTCCTTTTCGCGGGGCTGCCAGGCGCGCGCGCGCTGCCTGGGGGACTTCGAGCGGTGAAGCCAAGGTACGTGCAGCAGCAACATGTGGGACATGTGGGGGGTGCGACATGTGGGTGCGCCATGCTCTTCCCAGGTCCCGGGCTGCCTGGCGATGCCGATCGCCGGGCCCCCGGCCCAGGTATGTCCGGGCGGCAGGAGCCGGTGCCATTATCGTTTAGCTGGGGGGGGGTGCCCTGCATAGTGCTATTGGTCAGCTAGGGGGGGGGGTGCCCTGCATGGTGCTATTGGTCAGGTGGGGGGCCCTGCATGGTGCTATTGGTCAGCTGGGGGGGGCCCTGCATGGTGGGGGGCCCTGCATGGTGCTATTCAGCTGGGGGGGGGGCCCTGCATGGTGCCATAATGGGGGGGGGGGGGGGCCCCATTCAAAAGTTCGCACCGGGGCCCGCAGGACTGTTGTTACGCCCCTGGCTCTGGACCTCAGACTTGGCCGAAGGTTCACCTTCTAACAAGACAAAGACCCAAAGCACACAGCTAAAATAACAAAGGAGTGGCTTCAGAACAAATCTGTGACCATTCTTGACTGGCCCAGCCAGAGCCCTGACCTAAACCCAATTGAGCATCACTGGAGAGACCACCAATGTTCACCATCTAACCTGACGGAACTGGAGAGGATCTGCAAGAAAAAATGGCAGAGGATCCCCAAATCCAGGTGTGAAAAACTTGTTGCATCATTCCCAAGAAGACTCACGGCTGTACTAGCTCAAAAGGGTGCTTCTACTCAATGCTGAGCAAAGGGTCTGAATACTTGTGACCATGTGATATTTCAGTTTTTCTCTTTTAATAAATTTGCAAAAATTACATTTCTGTTTTTTTCCAGTCAAGATAGGGTGGAGAGTGTACATTAATGAGAAAAAAAAAATAGGTTTTTTGAATTTACCAAATGGCTGCAGTGAAGCAAAGAGTGAAAAATTTAAAGGGGTATGAACAGTTTCCGTACCCATTGTGTGTATATACAGTTCAGACCAAAAGTTTGGACACACCTTCTCATTTAAAGATTTTTCTGTATTTTCATGACTATGAAAATTGTACGTTCACACTGAAGGCATCAAAACTATGAATTAACACATGTGGAATTATATACTTAACAAAAAAGTGTGAAACAACTGAAATTATGTCTTATATTCTAGGTTCTTCAACGTAGCCACCTTTTGCTTTGAAGACTGCTTTGCACATTCTTGGCATTCTCTTGATGAGCTTTAAGAGGTAGTCACTGGGTGTGGTTTTCACTTCACAGGTGTGCCCTGTCAGGTTTAATAAGTGGTATTTCTTGCCTTATAAATGGGGTTCGGACCATCAGTTGTGTTGTGCAGAGGTCTGGTGGATACACAGCTGATAGTCTTACTGAATAGACTGTTAGAATTTGTATTATGGCAAGAAAAAGCAGCTAAGTAAAGAAAAACGACTGGCCATCATTACTTTAAGAAATGAAGGTCAGTCAGTCCGAAAAATTGGGAAAACTTTGAAAGTGTCCCCAAGTGCAGTGGCAAAAACCATCAAGTGCTACAAAGAAACTGGTTCACATGAGGACCGCCCCAGGAAAGGAAGACCAAGAGTCACCTCTGCCTCTGAGGATAAGTTTATCCGAGTCACCAGCCTCAGAAATCGCAGGTTAACAGCAGCTCAGATTAGAGACCAGGTCAATGCCACACAGAGTTCTAGCAGCAGACACATCTCTACAACAACTGTTAAGAGGAGACTTTGTGCAGCAGGCATTCATGGTAAAATAGCTGCTAGGAAACCACTGCTAAGGATAGGCAACAAGCAGAAGAGACTTGTTTGGGCTAAAAAACACAAGGAATGGACATTAGACCAGTGGAAATCTGTGCTTTGGTCTGATGAGTCCATATTTGAGATCTTTGGTTCCAACCACCGTGTCTTAGTGCGACGCAGAAAAGGTGAACGGATGGACTCTACATGCCTGGTTCCCACCATGAAGCATGGGGGAGGAGGTGTGATGGTGTGGGGGTGCTTTGCTGGTGACCCTGTTGGGGATTTATTCAAAATTGAAGGCATACTGAACCAGCATGGCTACCACAGCATCTTGCAGCGGCATGCTATTCCATCCGGTTTGCGTTTAGTTGCACCATCATTTATTTTTCAACAGGACAATGACCCCAAACACACCTCCAGGCTGTGTAAGGGCTATTTGACCAAGAAGGAGAGTGATGGGGTGCTACGCCAGATGACCTGGCCTCCACAGTCACCAGACCTGAACCCAATCAAGATGGTTTGGGGTGAGCTGACCGCAGAGTGAAGGCAAAAGGGCCAACAAGTGCTAAGCATCTCTGGGAACTCCTTCAAGATTGTTGGAAGACCATTCCCGGTGACTACCTCTTGAAGCTCATCAAGAGAATGCCAAGAGTGTGCAAAGCAATCATCAAAGCAAAAGGTGGCTACTTTGAAGAACCTAGAATATAAGACATATGTTCAGCTGTTTCACACTTTTTTGTTAAGTATATAATTCCACATGTGTTAATTCATAGTTTTGATGCCTTCAGTGTGAATTTACAATTTTCATAGTCATGAAAGTACAGATAAATCTTTAAATGAGGTGTGTCCAAACTTTTGGTATGTACTGTGTGTGTGTGTATCTATCTATCTATCTATCTATATATATATATACACCGTATTTTCTGGCATATAAGACTGGGCGTATAAGACGACCCCCCAACTTTCCAGTTAAAATACAAAATCTTCTTAAAAGTCGGGGGTCTTCTTATATGCCATGTGTCGTCTTATAGGGCGGGTGACTAATGTGCCTTTTGGGGGGGGAGATGTCCCGATGACGAAGAGAGGGGGTATCTCACAGGGAAGTGTGAGTGAAGTATCCCCCTATTACCTCATTGTGGCAGCGTGGGGTCTCTGTGCTGGGGAGCCGCGGCGGCAGCTCCTCTTTGTGCCGCGTGGGTGCTCTGTGCTGTGGGGCAGCGGAGGCGTATCATCTTTGTGCAATGTTGGGGCTCTGTGCTATGGGGCGGCGTATCTTCGTGCAGCGTCGGGGCTCTGCTGGCATTTTCTCAAAGCCCGGAGGCACTGGCAGCTCCATTGCTGCGATGCGGTGGCCTCCGGGAAAATGGCTGCTGTGGGCGGCACATGCTCAAATTCAGATCTCGTCTCCCGAGATCTCGGGATGAGATCTGAATCTAAGCATGCGCCGCCCCCAGCGGCCATTTTCCCAGAGGCCACGGCATCGCAGCAATGGAGCTGCCGGTGCCTCCGGGCTTTGAGGAAATGCTGGCGGAGCCCCGACGCTGCACGAAAATACGCCGCCGCCGCCCCACAGCACAAAGCACCTACGCAGCACAAAGAGGAGCCGCCGCCGCCCCACAGCACAGAAACCCCATGCTGCCACAATGAGGTAATAGGGGGATACTCCACTCTCACTTTCCTGTGAGACGCCCGCTCTCTTCATCATCGGGACCACTCCCCCCCCCCACCCACCATATGCACATTGGTCTGCACCCGGCGCATAAGACGACCCCCGACTTTTAAGAAGATTTTCAGGGGTTAAAAGGTCATCTTATTCGCCAGAAAATACGTTGTGTGTGTATGTGTATATATATATATATATATATATATATATATATATATATATATATATATATATATATATATATATATATATCATCATGTAGCCATGCCTTGCATACATTTTCAAGTGCTTAAAGGTAGAAGAGCATTATTTCCATTCTTCCACAGATGTTATATATACGACTATAACATAAGACTTTGCTGGTAAATGATACTCCGCTGAATTTTCGTGAGACAAAATTAGGCAAAAAAAACGATTGTTAATTAGAGGGAAATGTAAATAATAGGAATCAAAGGGAAATGTCTGAAGAACTTTGTGCTATTATAATATACATTACACTGTTTATATCTATAGAATACATCACTTAAATTCCTTGTCTAGAGTCCACCGCCCAAGAGATGTGAGCTTTGTTCTTTTGCATTCCAGTGGAAACACACATGCAAAGTGTATAGAAAAGCTGACAATATTTTCAGTTATTTTCTTGGGCCGGATATATGTATATTTAATGGAAACTATACAGAGATGGTATGGAAACTTTATAGCTAATTCATAGCAGTATATGGCCATGAGCGAATGTGCTCAGATAAGGTGTTATCCGAGCATGCTCGTGTGCTAACCAAGTGACTTCTGTGTGCTCGAATAATATGTTTGAGTCCCCACACCTGCATGTCTCGCGGCTGTTCGATAGGCAACCCTGCATGTCTAGCGGCTGTTCAACAGGCAATCCCTCAATCCCTGCATGTCTAGCGGCTGTTCGATAGGCAATCTCTGCATTTGTTGTGGCTAACAAACAGGCAATCACTGAATGTGTTGTGGCCGTTGAACAGCCACGAGACATGCAGATGCTGGGATTCAAACGTATTTTTCAAGCATGACGAAGACACTCGGTTAGCACTATTCAAGCACGCTCTCTCATCACTACTGGTATATCGAGGGTGCACAACCTGTGTCTCACAATGCTATCTTGTTGGAACCCTCTGGTCTGTATCTGCTTACATGTAGTTGCCATCTCAGAAAAACATCGAAAAAATGGTGATACCTTGACCAGTTTGGAACTTTTGAAAGTTGCAGATTAGATAGAGTGGGTCAGTGTAGATGAATCATTTGCACTGTACTTCTCAGGGCCATTGCTAGAAATAGACATGAATGAGATGTACTGATGTTGCTATTAAGAGCGTTGGAAATGTCAGTTTCATGGATGTTCTATGCAGCAACACAACACAATGAGGGGAATTTATTGAAGGCTGTGGCCTTTTAAGATTTTCCATCGTTCTCACCACTGTTGTAAAAACCTGCCATAGAATTGTCTGTCATACACACGGATGTTCATAAACTTGGCATGGTCTAATAGGCTGCAACGCAGTGATCAGAACATAAAATTTTAATGTTCCATGGTGAGACATAGTAAAACAAAAAAATAACATTTTTAAAAATGTTAAAAGACACAAAATCACAAATAAATGTTCACTATTATAAAGGTTTTACATAAAAAGAAAAATGAGGCTTGGACCACACGGCGACTTTGGTTGCAATACAGCTAACATGGCCAAAGATTGCTCTGTGCGAGCGTAGGGTACTACGCCCATAACAGGCAAGTCACAACAAAGTCAGAACCAGTTGGATTTTTGTGATTTGCTTGTTTAATACCCTAGGGATCATTCACCAGCTTCATACAGTGATTTAGCAGCAGAATAAAGCTTTGTTCACACGTTGCGTTTTTGCGGCTTTTTTTTTCCTTTTTGCTGCAGTTTTTTGGCAAATTTTAAGCTGTGTTTTACAGTACCGGCAAAGTCTGAGATTTAAGAAATCTCATGCACACACAATGGTTTAATTTTCCTGACTGATTTAGAAAATTTCTGCATTCTTTGAAAACTGCAGCATGTCACTTTTTTTTTAGCGTTTTTTTACAGCTTTTTTTCACCCAGAGGAAATAATGGGTAATTGGAAAAACGCAGCAAAAAAATGCAGGTATCAGTTTTTGCTGAGTTTTTAGTGCAAAAACCTAAGGAAGTGAAATCATGCTTTTTTGGGCTCCTAAAATTCATCAACATGCACAAGAGTCAACCAAAACTCAGCAATAAAAACGCAGCAAAAACTCATGCGAACATAGCTTAAAGCGATTATTGGCGACGTGTCACTGCCAAAATCGTTATCTAGCTCCAGCCTAAATGAAAAACCTACACATAATTGGTAATGCCACATCCAGAACACCTTTAACTATTAAATAACATACTAGAATGTTGTTTTTTTCATCATACTACCACCAAAAAAAGAAATATAAGTTTGTATGTAATGCAAAATGGTACAACTGAAAATATCTACTCATCCTGCAAAAACAGCTGTCAGTAGAACATATTGTTTGTGCACGTTGCATAACATAAAACCTATATAAACATGGTATTGCCATGATCGTACTGGCCAATAGTATAAATTTAGAATAATATTCAATGCTCGTGGTAAAAAAAAATCTAAATAATACCAGAAGTCAGAATTACTGGTTTGATTTTTTTTGTTCATCCTGACTCCTGAAAAGCCCTCCCCAAATTGATGAAAAATGGTTCCATATTACAATAGTGCGTAAAGTCATCCTGCAAAAAAAAGCCCCCACACAACTCTATCAATGATACAATAACGTTGAGTAGATCTCAGGATATGGCAACGAAAAAGCAGAATTTTTTTTAAAGATATTTTTATTGTGTAAAAGTTCAAAACCTAAAAACAAAAACTTGTATTGATTTTTCATTTTGCAACACATTAAAAACTGTCAAAATAAAGCGTAAACAAAAATTGATGGGGTTGCTTTTTTTTCTCTATCCTTAATGAAAAAATAATTAGCAAATATATTAATACTATAAAATTGTGCCATTAAAACATCAAACCTATCCTGCAAACAAAGCGCCATCACACCACTATACTAGTTAAAGAATTAAGGGATTTATCAGTTCACAATTTTTTATGGTCCAAAGGCTAGGAGAGGTATAAAATAACAAACTAAACTGGTCCTCACATTCTTTGGGTCCAGTGCTGCCTCTCCGCCACTGCATTGGTTATTGTTATCAGGCTGCAGCAGTGACATCTCGACTACTGCAGAATACTCTGGGGAACAGCTGGAGTAAAATATGGAGGGCAACTAGTCACTTCTGACCTGTGACCAGTCCTCTTTAAGGACAGAAAAATTGATAGTTTTAAAGTTGCTAAATTTTAATTTAATTCATGAATAAACACTAGTGATGAGCGAGCGTGCTCGGATATCATGCTATCCGAGCATGCTCGGGTGTTATCCGCGTATCGGAGGTGTGCTTGACAAATATGTTCAAGTCCCTGCAGCTGCATTATTTACGGCTGTCTCCGCAACACATGCGGGGATTGCCTCACAAACAGGTAATCCCCACATGTGTTGCGGCTGTCTAACAGCCACGAATCATGCAGAGACTCAAACATATTTCTTGAGCACGCGCCAGATACTCGGAAAACACCCATGCATGCTCGCTCAGCACTAATCAACGCAAAACATATCAACCTAAATTTAACACTAACATAGACTACAATGTGTTATGAAAAAAGAGAATCACTTGAATCAATTGAAGCATTTCAAGGCTAATATCACATGAAGTGACACATTAGATTTGAAAAATGCCTAAGGTGGTAAGGTGCTCATTATTCTACCCTTGAAAATCACTCAAAAACTCTATATTTCTCACCATTTGGATTATGAAATGTGACAATGAAGATCAAACCATTGGACTTTTTTTTATTGAATTGGCTTTTCAAAGGGAGCTATTGATCCTTAGAAGCCATAAAACCAAATTGCATGGTTGGAATCCGTTATGGAAGCATTTATATGTTTTATATATTTGTTATTGCTCGAAATTGCAGGATTCTTAGTTAAGCATGTTAAATACTGAATGCAATGACCCTGTTGATGTTTGGATGTTTTTGGTTTTTCATACTTGGAATGTAGATAGTAGTCACAAAGTTTGAATGTTTTCTTCTCATGGACTAAATAGGTGTTCTTACTTACCTTGCCTGGTTTCAGTGGCCTGTGGATCAGGTTTTAGCTCTCTTGTGCTGGCAATCAGTGCCTCGAGATGACATCAGGCCTGGCAGTCTATTTAAGGGCTTTGACATGCCTTGCTCGTGGCTCATTCCTTGAGGTATTGTTGTTAGTTTGACTACTCATTAATCGTGACCTAGTTCCTGGATATTGGCTTGGGCAAGCCTCTTAAATTGTTTGTCTGATATGTGTAGTTCTACCCCTGTCTTTGACCCTTTGCCCTGTTCCTAAATAAGCTGCCAGCTCGTAATTTGTCCTGTCCCTACCTGACAATCTGTTATGATTGAACTGGTGGTTAGGAGCACTAGAAATGACCAGATGAGCAAACTAATAATACAGGACGAGCTCTGGGAAGTGGGAGCTCTGCTGACCGCAACCCCTAATCCTATCACAACAACTAGAAATAGCCGTGGAGCGTTCCTGACTCTGCCTAGATGCCTCTTCACAGCCTAAGAGCTAGCTACCCCTAAAGATAGAAAATACAGCCTACCTTGCCTCAGAGAAATTCCCCAAAGAAATAGGCAGCCCCCCACATATATTGACTGTGAGTTAAGATGGAAGTCACAAACACAGGAATGAAATAGGTTTCAGCAAAGGAGGCCGGACTGAACTAAACAGACTGAAGATAGAAAAGGTATCTTTGCGGTCAGCATAAAAAACTAACAAAAAACCACGCAGAGTGTGGAAAAGAGAGCACCGTGCTGACTCACGGCGCGGTGGTGCCACTCTGCATCCCAGAGCTTCCAGCTAATAAGACAAAATCATAATAGCAAGCTGGACAAAAACACAGTGGTAACAAATAAGCTAGCAGGGACTTAGCTTTTGCTGAAGTAGACAGGTCATCTGAAAGATCCAAGAGAACTGAACCAGTACTAGAACATTGACAGCTGGCATAGAGTAATGATCTGAGTGGAGTTAAATAGAGCAGCCAGCCAAAGCCTAAATGAGGTCAGCTGGAGGAGGAACCTCAGAACCAGCAACTCCACTCACAGCCACCAGAGGGAGTCCATGGACAGAACTCGCCGAAGTACCATTCATAACCACAGGAGGGAGTTCGAGAACAGAATTCACAACAACAATCCTCCTTTGATGACACTTGCCATCAACCTTCTTTACTAAGCTACTACTACATCAATACTGTTGCCATCAATATGTGACAATTCTGATGACCAATTCTCCTACAAGAAAGGTTTATAACTGTTTGTGAGGTCTATAACTGTTTGTGGGGCATAAGAATGAAGAACAGGGGATCCATTAATTTACTAAAAGTTGAGTAGACAATGGCTTAAAGCAGTGTTCCCAACTCCGGTCCTCAAGAGCCACCAACAGTTCATGTTTTGAGGATTTCCTTAGTATTGCACAGGTGATTGAATGCTTGCCTGTCCAGGTGATGCAATTTTCACCTGTGCAATACTAAGGAAATCCTGAAAACATGACCTGTTGGTGGCTCTTGAGGACCGGAGTTGGGAAACACTGGCTTAAAGAATGCACATCTCCGAAAGGTGAGGGTAACAGGTGTTATGCAAAACTACATCTATTGCAAGAGAATTTACTCATTTCAAATTGAATGAAGTGATCACTACATTCACCGATCTGCTGCTTATCAAAGTGTGGGTGGAAATGAGGGCAGAAAATTCTGCTCTATTATTGCCTCGGTCAGATTCAAACGTACGGCTCCTGTGAAACAAAGCAGAAGTCTACTAACGCAGTAGGAAAATCACACACTTCATACTGCTCAGCACATGATACGTGTGTGAAATATCTTGTGCTACCGTTAATAGGTGAAAAAAAGCATTGGAGTATATTTTATACTACAATACATTCAAGTTTTGACAATCATTTTTAACACATTACTATGAATGATTACAGAAAGTGGAATTGAGACATTTGGAAATCTTAGATTACAAGTCAAATCCACAAGAGGTTTTTGATTTATTTAACAACTGGAAAAAAAAGTAAAAAAAAAAGTTGAAAAAAAAAAGATCACAGACCCACGTCGAGCAATCATGTATGTTTTATATTATTCCTGCCTTCCGAAATTACATTTATTGTTTCCAATCAGAAATGACAGTTGGCCCTTGTTTCTGCATCGTATTGTTTGCGTTATCCAAAAATAACATTTTGAAGCCATACTGACACATACTTTAAACAAGCAGGGTTGCTAAAGAACAAAACAGCAAAGTGGAATGTTTTAGAACATTAACAGTAAAGTGCTGGCAGTGGTCGCTTAGAGTATCACGAATCCCTGCACTGAATCTTTTTCTACTTTCTTGTAAATCAGAAATGATGGATGATACCCTGAATGGTAATCATTTACAATGATGTCTTCCTGTTTTTCTCAATGGAAAATATGTTTTAAATAGTTTGTTTCAGATTTTAGGCTGCCCTGAAAAAGGGAATGTGTATGTATGTGGTGGCTTTTACATGCTTGACTCATTTAAAAAAAAAAAAAAAAGGTAAGTAATATTGTTATATATATATATATATATATATATATATATATATATATAACAATAATGATATAGCTTTTGCAGAGATAGCCTTCACACAAGTGCAATTCTGTGACATTCTAGTGCAGAACAGTGTCTGTGGCCGACATTGGCTGGGGAGCCGTCTCTAGGGGGTCTAGGTTCCTCAAATGGCTGAGTCGCTGGCATTGCCTTCAAAAGTCTCACAACTTGCAGTAGTTTACAGCATAAGAAATGAATGTATAATTGTCTTCTGCATACAGCAGCAATAAATGGTTGCAAGGGTCCTTCTCTGTGTGTCCACCAGTGCTTTAAGGATCTAACCTTCATGTACCAATTCAGTA
The DNA here is from genome assembly GCF_051348905.1 of Ranitomeya variabilis. Lineage (NCBI taxonomy): Eukaryota > Metazoa > Chordata > Amphibia > Anura > Dendrobatidae > Ranitomeya > Ranitomeya variabilis. The sequence continues at coordinate 77,617,143 of NC_135233.1, forward strand.
ACAATTTCTTTAACATATTGTGACAGAGTCACTGGCACAGTGTATGAAGTGAGATAAGTCTCACTGCACATACTACGGCCAGTGATGTAGAACCAGATTGTTTTTGCCCCCAGCATAAAACCGCTGCGAAGACGCATACACAACAGGTGCACATAGCCTCGACGGGTCCGTCAGAAAAACAGGCCCAGTGCACCCGTTTTTACAATCTGCACAGGATCCGTCTTTTCAACATTTTGACAGATCCTGTGCAGATTGTAATAACGGAAGTGTGAAAGAGGCCTAACCTGGTCAAAACAAAGAGGGCAGCAAAGATCAAATTATCAGGCAGGAGAAATGTCAATACACAAACAGAGGTCAAAACAGGTAAATAAATATACTACTCAGGAGCAGAAACCACAGACCTTAACCAGAGAAGCACAAAGCTACAAGTGCTTCTCACTAAATTTGAAATAAAAAGGTTACCGTATATACTCGAGTATAAGCCGACCCGAGTATAAGCCGACCCCCCTAATTTTGCCACAAAAAACTGGGAAAACTTATTGACTCGAGTATAAGCCTAGGGGGGAAAATGCAGCAGCTACCGGTAAATGTCAAAAGTAATAATAGATACCAATAAAAGTAAAATTAATTGAGACATCAGTAGGTGAAGTGTCTTTGAATATCCATATTGAATCAGGAGCCCCATATAATGCTCCATACTGTTCATTATGGCCCCATAAGATGCTCCATATTAAAATATGCCCCATATAATCCTGCATAAAGGTTAATAAAGGCCCCATAAGATGCTCCATAGACACATTTGCCCAATATAATGCTGCACAAATGCTGATTATGGCCCCATAAGATGCTCTATAAAGATATTTGCCCCTTATAGTGCTGCACAAACGTTATGGCCCTATAAGATGCTACATACAGACACTTGCCCCATATGCCGTAGTGCCCTACAAACGTTAATTATGGCCCCATACAGACACTTGCCCCATATAGTGCTGCACAAACGTTATCGCCCCCATATAGTGCTGCACAAACGTTATGGCCCCCATATAGTGCTGCACAAACGTTATGGCCCCATATAGTGCTGCAGGAATGTTATGGCCCCATATAGTGCTGCAGGAATGTTATGGCCCCATATAGTGCTGCAGGAATGTTATGGCCCCATATAGTGCTGCAGGAATGTTATGGCCCCATATAGTGCTGCAGGAATGTTATGGCCCCATATAGTGCTGCAGGAATGTTATGGCCCCATATAGTGCTGCAGGAATGTTATGGCCCCATATAGTGCTGCAGGAATGTTATGGCCCCATATAGTGCTACAGGAATGTTATGGCCCCCATATAGTGCTGCAGGAATGTTATGGCCCCCATATAGTGCTGCAGGAATGTTATGGCCCCATATAGTGCTGTAGGAATGTTATGGCCCCATATAGTGCTGCAGGAATGTTATGGCCCCCATATAGTGCTGCAGGAATGTTATGGCCCCCATATAGTGCTGCAGGAATGTTATGGCCCCATATAGTGCTGCAGGAATGTTATGGCCCCCATATAGTGCTGCAGGAATGTTATGGCCCCCATATAGTGCTGCAGGAATGTTATGGCCCCCATATAGTGCTGCAGGAATGTTATGGCCCCATATAGTGCTGCAGGAATGTTATGGCCCCATATATTGCTGCAGGAACGTTATGGCCCCATATAGTGCTGCAGGAACGTTATGGCCCCATATAGTGCTGCAGGAATGTTATGGCCCCATATAGTGCTCCAGGAACGTTATGGCCCCATATAGTGCTGCAGGAACGTTATGGCCCCATAGATGCTCCATACAGACACTTGCCCCATTTGCTGCGATAAAAAAAATAAATCACTTACTCACCTCTCCGTCGCTCAGGCCCCCGGCACTTTCAATAGTCACCTCTCCTTGTTCCGGCGCCGATCTGTCTCCAGCACTGACGTTCAGCAGAGGGCGCACACTGACCACGTCACCGCGCCCTCTGACCTCAGCGTCACTGCTGGAGACAGATCGTCGCCCAGAACGAGGAGCAGGTGACTATCGCGCAGCGCTGCGCTCCCCTCCCCGTATACTCACCTGGTCCTGCTGCTGTGTAGATCCTGCTTCTCCGACACCGCAGCGCTTCATCCTGTACTCAGCGGTCCCTATGGGAGGTGGAGCCGCATATTCATTTACTGTAATGAGCGGGACCATGTGACCGCTGAGTACAGGAAGAAGCTGAAGCTGCTGCTGCCGGCGCCGGGGAAGCAGGGACCTGCAGGGACCGCGCCTGGACTAGGTGAGTATTTTTAGACAGGCTCCGCTCCCCCTCCCCTGCCGACCCCTGGTATGACTCGAGTATAAGCCGAGAGGGGCAATTTCAGCCCAAAAAAGTGGGCTGAAAATCTCGGCTTATACTCGAGTATATACGGTAATTTATTTCAGTTCTTCAATGCAAAAAGTGAAACTCATAAATTATATAGAGTCATTACAGACAGAGTGATCTATTTCAGGTGTTTATTTCTGTTAATGTTGATGATTATGGCTTACAGCCAATGAAAACCCAAAAGTCATTATCTCAGTAAATTAGAATAATTAACAAAAACCACCTGCAAAGGCTTCCTAAGCATTTAAAAGAATTCCTTAGTCAGTTTCAGTAAGCTCCACAATCATGGGCAAGACTGCTGACTTGACAGATGTCCAGAGGGCAGTCATTGACACACTCCACAAGGAGGGTCAGCGGGAAAAGGTCATTGCTAAAGAAGCTGGCTGTTCAGAGTGCTGTATCAAGGATTGATATTCAGAATTATTCTTAACAAAGAAATTTTAGGACTTTACATTCCTCAGCATTACTATCAAATATGGGATTAAAAAGAGGTCAGCAGCAATTATTGTTGGAATATAAAAAGTTATGCTCGTTATTTATGCTTTATGCACATTCCAATTCATTGACAAAGTGTACACTAATTGGTCCGTTAAGGAAAGTCAGACTGGAGATATGCATGTTTGTTAATTTTCGTTTACTTGGTTTCCTCTGATCAGGAATGTCGTCACTTGGATTTTTAGAGGTGCTAGCAATCACATATAGAAGTGATAATTGCATTTGCTGAAGGCAAAGGAGATTGTGTTATAAAATGCATTCTTTCTAATTAACTTCAAACATTACGTTGTAAAACTGGGATAGCACTGAACTCTTAAAAGACTTTGACACATATGTCACCCAAATAACTTTTCTCAAATATTTTAGATTTATCTTGGGGGAAAAAATGATAATTTTAAACATCTAGTAAGAAATCATACCTGATGGGTTTCTAATTAATACCGAATGCAAAATTAAAGCTCGCTGTACACAACGGTCAGGTTTATTTTAATAGTGATAGGTGATAAGCTGTGGCTAAACATCTGCGATGATGTTTATCGTTGGCCAAAATCTGACATGCCAATCCTTGTTTCCCCCAATGTAAAAAATAACAATTTGATATATCAGAATGCAGCAGAACAGGTAGATGTTGTGACCTTTGTGGCAACTAATGTAAAGCTTAAGGTACATCACTTTTTCAGTGTCGGTGCATCTGCAGAGAGTACAAGGAGGTAACAGAGCCTGCGGGAATCTCTGAGCCTCAATCACACTATTGTAACATTATATTGTGGTTCTATATTTATCGCAAGTCGTAAAAGTGGCTATTCAGGTTTTTACGATAAATCCAAAAACATGCAAATAATTAAAGTTGTTAAAGAGGGCACAAAGAAAAAGCACAGGCAAGGCCAAACACAAACATACACAGTGAGCAGCAAAAGCAAAGTAAGGGGGGTATATTCGGAGGGGGCAGGTTGGTCATTTCTGTGACCGAATTTATGTTTCATTTATTTGAATGGCAATATTTTGGGGTCAGGCACATGGATTTTTGCAAGCGCCAGTCACATAAATGGGACAGTTTGCAAAAAAAAATAAAATACGGTGGCATATTCCTGTAATAACCTAGTCCCTGCTGGTCTCTGCTCTTACCTCAACATGTAGCACATACCAATAAATGTCCGCTTAGCCAACCCCTGGCCACTACGGTAATTACAATTGACCTGCCTATTGGGAGAGACCAGGAAGCAGAAATCAACAGGAACCCAGAGAGAGCTGGAGCATCGGTGAAAAGGATTAGGTTCTTTTTTTTTAAAAAAAAAATGATGGCTGGACAAACACTTTAAAGTATTGTGCCCTCTTTGATCGTTCAAGCAGCTGCACATCCTCCATATGTACCAACCAGCCTCCTGGAACGTCATAATGTGGAGAACAAAGTGCTAGTGATGCTTTACCTGGGTTCACATAGCATTTTCCACTACATTCAGTGTCTCTGTCGGGGATTTAGTCTGGACCCCAGCAAAACAGGATTCAGGCATATGGGTCATTGAATATAATCATGTAGACGGAGCCATAGTGCATCATTTTCAGCTGTATACACCTAGATGAGGCGGGCAGCCAGACGTAGTTGACTACATTTTGCTGCCCACCTACAATGGGCGTATACAGCCAAAAATAATGCACAACAGAGCACACTGCGATTACATCTGCATCATTATTGCAAATGGCCTATACGTCCAAATTCTGTTTTGCGGAGGTTCAAACATAAACTCCGACGGAGTCACTGAACGTAATGGCAAATGCTATGTGAATTTTGCCTTGGATAAAAGGACGATGGATCACAGGAAGGTAAGTTTATTCAATTTTACAGTGCAACAGAATTCTTTATGCTTTTACTAATACAGGCAACTTAATATATTTACTGGTATTTTGAAAAGTTCAGTGGAAAATACTGTATTTGTCACAGGTTTACCACGATAGAGAGGAGCCAGAAGACCACAGCATGTGATTTCTCCTACTCCTACACTGATTAGCACTTCACCTTCATATTAAACGGTGTTAATTTCTTTTAGCAGTGCAGGAGTTAATCTGCTCAGTTGAGAGCTCTTGGAAACTTACCTGAGTTAAGGCTCTCAGCTGTAAGTGCTAGCCACTCCTATATAAACTGAGTCCTGGCTAGCACTCATTGTCATATATAAACTGAGTCCTGGCTAGCACTCATTGACAGAGAGATAGCTTATGCTGCATGGCTGGAGGTTGTTGGTGGTTGTTGGTTGAGAAAGCATTTGGTGGACTTATCTGTGACTGTTGCTAGGTGTGAGTGTGTGATAAATCTCTTTCTTCTCCTACTTTGGTTTATCCCCATCCTCCACTCCCCGGTGTTTACCTCTGTTGTTTATGTGTGTATATTTGTATGATTTGTATTTTCATTTATCCCTGTTCATATTACCTTGTTAGTCTGGTAGATGTATTACGGTGCACTACTACACCCCTCTTCCCTTGGTGGAGGAAGGGTACAGACCGAGGGTGGATTAAGGAGCTAAGGCAAGGTACGTGACCCCAGCATCTTCACCATGAAAAGTAATCTAGGGAACAGGGCTAGCTAGAACACCCCCAGCGTTAGAGACGGGGAAAGAGCCTCTGGTTCTGGTGACACCTAACAACAAAATCATGACATTAGCTCTGACAGAAACCATTTTTTGATCCATTATGGATCCTATCACTATTCTGACAAGGCAACTGCAGCAGCTCAGCTTGGTGTTGTGAGTTAATAATAATAATCTTTATTTATATAGCGCCATAATATTCCGCAGCACTTTACAGCTTAACAGTTCATACACAACAGTCATAAGTAACAACATTAACAATGATACAATAATTAAATCAAAATAAGATGACCCTGATCGTGAGAGCTTATAATCTACAATGAGATGGAGGGAGACACAAAGTACAGGTGCGTATTTACAACGATGGTCTGGCCATTGCATTAGTTGGCCAGTATTTGTGGTGCTGTTGGGTGAGGTGGAGTTTGATGGAGGATTATTCTCAGATAGTGCATGTGGTACACACACACACTTAGGCTGGTTTCACACTTGCGTTTTGATCTGCAGCGTTTAAAAAAAACGCAGGTGGTGAAAAAACGCATGTAAACGCATGCAAACGCTGCGTTTTTAGATGCATGCGTTTTTGCATGCAGAAAAAAAGCTGCGTTTTGACGCGTTTACATATGTTTTTTCCTGCGTTTGCGTTTTTGAAACGCATGCTGAGAAGTGTGTGACAGCTGCCAATCATCAAAATCAACTAGAAAACCCACTATTAATAGAATTACATAGGGTTAGGGTTAGGATCCCTAGGGTTAGGGTTAGGGGTAGCTTTTTATTAGAAGAATGTCCTGGTCACCAGGTCACTGATAAGCCACCCCCCACCATCAAGGTGATAAAGGGATCCAAACCCTAACCCTACCCCTAACCCTAACCATAACCCTAACCATAACCCTAGGGATCCTAACCCTAACCCTAAGGGTTAGGATCCTAACCCTAACCCTAAGGGTTAGGATCCCTAGGGTTAGGGTTAGGATTCCTAGGGTTACTAGAGATCCTAACCCTAACCGTTACCCTAGGGATCCAAACCCTAACCCTAAGGGTTAGGATCCTAACCCTAACCCTGAGGGTTAGTGTTATGACCCCAATGGCAGAGGGTCTCAGGAATAATTGCTAAGTCTGCAAACACAGAAAACCAGCTCATAGGGCAGTGGTAACTGGGCTGACCATATATCTAATCCTAGCACCACAAATACCAGCAGCCGGGGAACGTTCCTACGTTGATCCTAGACGTCTCGCGCCAGCCGGAGAACTAACTAACCCTAGAAGAAAAAAGAAAGACCTTTCTTGCCTCCAGAGAAAATACCCCAAAAGTTGGATAGAAGCCCCCAACAGATAATAACGGTGAGGTAAGAGGAAAAGACAAACATAAGAATGAGCTAGGTATTTAGCAAAGAGAGGCCCACTAGCTAATAGCAGAATATAGAAAGATAACTTATATGGTCAGCAAAAATCCTATCAAAAATATCCACACTGGAAATTCAAGAACCCCCGAACCGTCTAACGGCCCGGGGGGAGAACACCAGCCCCCTAGAGCTTCCAGCAAGGACAGGAATCACATTTAATACAAGCTGGACAAAAATGAGAGCAAGCAAATAACCCAAAAAACAAAGAAGCAGGACTTAGCTTAATTTTGCACGAACCAGGACCAGCAGATAGGAGCAAACAGAATGTGTCTGATTACAACGATGCCAGGCACTGGACTAAGGTTCCAGGAGGTTTATATAGCAACACCCCTGAACTAACGACCCAGCTGGGTGCAAACTGAGGGAAGAAAATCCCAGAGTCATATCACTAGTAACCACAAGAGGGAGCCAAAAAGTCAAATTCACAACAGGTTAGGATCCCAAGGGTTAGGGTTAGGATCCCTAGGGTTACTAGGGATCCTAACCTTAGGGTTAGGATCCCTAGTAACCCAAGGGTTAGGGTTTTCTTGTGTTTTTTTGTGTTTTCTTGTGTTTTTCTATAGAAAAGCATGCGTTTAAAAACGCATGCAAACGCATGTGCTTAAAAACGCATGCGTTTACATAGACAGCAATACATTTTTTTGCCGTGAATAAACGCATGCGTTTTTTTGCGGCAAAAAAACGCCGCTAGAAATTACTACAGGTTGCATTTCTGCAACTAAACGCACGCGTCAAAAAACGCATGCGTTGCCAAAAACGCGTCAAAACGCATGCTAAAAAACGCATGCATTTTTAATGTTAAGTATAGAAAAAAAAAACGCATGCATTTTTTAGCCCTAAAACGCTGCAGATCAAAACGCAAGTGTGAAACCAGCCTTACACATAAAATGACTTTGATTAGGGAACGTGATAGGCCACCATGAACAGATGTGTTTTGAGTGAGTGCCTAAAACTGTGCACGTTGTGGATAGTCCTAATTTCTTGGGGAAGAGCATTCCAGAGGATTGGCACAGCGCGGGAGAAGTCTTGGAGCCAGGAGTGGGAGGTCTAAGCACTGTCATTTTACAGCACCCTAACACATCAGGTTTGGGGACCGTGACTCCCAGGCAACCCTTAGGCTACGTTCACATTTGCGTTGTTGGGCGCAGCGTCGTCGACGCATACCGACGCATGCGTCATGCGCCCCTATCTTTAACATGGGGGGTGCATGGACATGCGCCGGTATGCGTTGTACTGCATTTTACGACGCATGCGTCATATAGACGCACAAGACAGGGCGCAGGGGACGCTACTTGTAGCGTTTTCCCTGCGCCGAAAGTCCCGATCTGTAGGATCTTATGACAACGCATGCGTCGCAAAACGCTGCGTTGTGTACATGCGTTGTTGGTTGCGTTGCGTCGCCGATGCTGCGCCCAACAACGCAAATGTGAACCTAGCCTCAGTGGACCCCAAGATCGCTTTACCTGACAGGTTTTCTGGTGGGAGTTACAAGTTCATTCTTTTAAAGGAGGCCTGTAAGCTATACTTCAGGTTACATCCTTGTTCCTCAGGAACTGAAGTGCAATGGGTGGTGATGATAATCTCTCTCCTTCAGGATGACCCCCAAGTATGGGCATTCTCACTCCCGTCTGACTCCTAGTCGCTCCAGACTGTGGAGGATTTTTTTCTGGCACTGGGTCATATATACGACAACCCCGACTTCATCTCCCTGGCTGAGTCCAGACTAAGTCAGCTTCAGCAGGGAGACCGGCTGACAAAGGACTATTGTGCTGAGTTTCGGAGGTGGTCTACTGACACTAAGTGGGATGACCCCACACTCCGTAGCCAGTTCTGTGAGGGGCTATCAGCAAGGGTGAAGGATGCCTTAGCCCTGTATGAGATTCCAGTATCCCTTGAGGCGACCATGCCTCTGGCTATCCAGGTGGATCGCTGTCTTCGCCAGAGACATAAAGAGACACCCCAATGTGCGGGATGTATGGGGCCAAGGAAAACCTGGTCTGAGTCATCTGAGGAACCTATGCAGTTGGGTGGGGCAACTTGTTCTGGAAAGCAGTCTGTTGATTGGCGCAAAAGGGAGAATACTTTTACTGTGGTAGAAAGGGCAATTTTTGTGGGCACTGGTCCTTCCCTCTCACTGTAAATAGCCGCCGAAAAACGAAGGAGCCCGGGATGCGGGGAGGTAAGTACACAATTCTTTCTGCCTGCTGAGATCCATCTGGGCAAAAATTAGGTGGTTGTTTTTGCATTTATGGACAGTGGGGCAGGGTTTAACTTGATCGACACTAGGTTCGTCCATTTCCAGGGCCTCAAACCACATACACTGTCCAGACCAAGCTCATAGTTTCCATCGACTCTGCACCCTTGAGACAGAGGTATTTTACTCAAGTTGTTCGAAGGTTACATAAACAGGGGCCATGCACTCATAAAGTATTGACTGCTATGTGAGGGTCTGCCTTATCCAGTGGTTCTTGGACTTCCTTGGTTCATTCTACACAACCCTGTGGTAGATTGGCAGACTCGGGAGGTGGTAAAGTGGAATGATTATTGTTAAGGACACTGCTTGGGCACCCGGCTTGCAAGGGTGGATACCCAGTCTGTGCCTAATTACCTGTCGGACTTTGGGGATGTGTTTTCGGAGCAGGGGTGCCAAGAACTTCCTACCCATCATTCTTATGACTGCACCGTTAATCTTGTCCCTGAGGTCAAGCTGCTAAAGAGCAGACTATATGGTCCAGAGAGGCAGGCCATGAAGGACTATATTGTGGAAAGTTTGGCAAAGGGTCATAGCAGACCATCCTCATCCCCCATTGCTGCAGGATTTTTCTTTGTAAAAAAGAAAGACGGGCGGTTATGCCTCTGCCTAGATTTCTGCAAACTCAATCACATCACAGTCCGGAATCTGTATCCCCTCCCCCTCATCCCAGACTTCTTTTATCAGATTTTAGGAGCAAAATGTTTTTCTAAACTGGGTTTCAGGAGGGTATATACTCTCATTGATATTAAAGAGGGGGATGAGTGGAAAACAGCTTTCAAGATAACAGGGGGACACTATAAAAACTTATGATGCCATTTGGGTTGACTAATTCTCCTGCAGTCTTTCAGCACTTTGTAAATGACATATTTAGTCACATGGTAGGTAGATTTGTTGTAATCTATATTTATGACATATTAATTTATTCACCTGACCTTGATTCACATGAGGTACATGTCAGGCAGGTCTTACAGATACTCTGACACAATAAATTATTTGTCAAACCAGAGAAAGGAGAGAAATGTATATTCTCGGTTGAGGAGATCCCTTTTCTAGGATATGCTATCATCCACAGGTTTTCGTATGGATCCGGCGAAAGTCTGGGCGGTACTGGATTGGGATCATCCTGAGGATTTTAAGGGGTGACAAAGGTTTTTTGGTTTCGCCAACTACCGTAAGTTCATCAAAAACTTTTCGGTAGTGGCCAAACCTCTGATGGATATGACGAGGAAAGGGACAGACTTTTCTAAGTGGTCCAGTCCAGCCAGGGAGGCATTCGATACTAAGGCAAGGTACGTGGCCCCGATGTCTTCCCCATCAGAAGTAATCCGGGGAACAGGGCGAGATAGTGCACCCTAGCATTAGGGACAGGGAAGGAGACCCTGGTCATGATGTCACCCGACAACAGAGTCATAACAGTATCAATTAAAAATTATTTTCCCAATTAGACTTGTCATCATAGAAAATTATGCAAATCTAAAAAGCAAAAGTAAAACATGCTACTCATCATATCTGTTCTCTTCATCATCTCCATCACAAGAACTCACAGTGATTCTTGGAGTCAATTAAGTTAATGGTTCTATTTTTCCCATATTCTGTTACATACTACCACATCCATAACCAACTTTTATGCTGATGTTTCAGAACTGTGTTCCTACCAGAGGACTAAGGACCAGTTGCCAGGATTTTATACCAAGTCATAAATGCCTCTCAAAGTTTCTTGGGTGTAAAGTTTTGTAGAGGTGAAATTCAACACCATAATATTTTTAGAGGCAAATGCCCCAGAAAGGAGAAGTAAAATGACTATTTACATAAACTGAAAACTTTGTTGAAAAGGGAACAATGCCCATTAAAATAACTTTGGTTTAAAAGGTTGCTAACCTCTTAAAATTAAAAGCTTTCCAAAGCAGTGAACATATTTTCATGGACTATACTTATTCTCCAAAATTAGTATACATTATTTTTAAAATTGCAGATTGCACAGTAGTTGCAATGGCTCGACAGCCATGAGCAGGAACCACACATAGACATTTTTAAAGCATTCCTTTTTTTTCCAAATATTTTTTTGAGGAATTGTGATCCCACCATGTTCTAAGTGTCCTGTCACAATAATTTCTCTAGTTGTTTAAACAAATTAAATTTGTCAAGGCCATTGTCCGTGGGGGCTTCAAGTTCAAGGAATACTTGAGCTAGTCTGGCCAACCTCGAGTCCAAGGAGGACGTCATTAGAGCCATGAATAAAATTCAAAAAGACCAAACATAAAGAAAAAAAGGTCCTCCAAAATCTATCAAACTGGTACTGATGAAAAACTCTACGTCCAATGAAAGTCCAATAATAATATGTGCAAATTATCAAAGAAAATAAACAAAAATTGTGATTGGTCTATCTTTTGTATATATTTCATGTCACATATCCTGTTTTATATCCTATGATTAAGGGCGCTTTTTATGCTCCAGAAATGCGTTAGGTGTTTCTCATGTTTTTAACTTAGTCTGACATGCCGAAATAGTTTTTTTCTTTTATTTCTGGGTTGGAGTACCTTCACTTCCTTTTTCCTAATTTTTGCTGTGCTCACCAGCGGATAGAGCCAACCCAACCTTTGAATTGGACTCTACGTACACTATTAGTGCCTGGATAGCGTTTGCAGCTCCGTAACTCTCTCTCCTATCCTGTAGTTAGTTATAGGTGACTTTCAGAATAAACTGTCCAGTGTGTGTGTACATGAGAAACAACACAATGTTTCTGTCCACTATTTGATTTGTATAGGGCATTTTCATCTGTTTTCCCCTCTGTACACTCTCTCCAATTTAGTTATCTTTGAACCACTAGGGGAAGACAAGCTGCTATGATATCTCCCATACACAACATATAAAAACATGAAGGAGTTCTGTTCTATATGTTTAGAAGCAGCAACAGCATGGAGGACATCATACAGCAATATTGAGCAGTATAGCTGTGAATCTAGCACTGGGATGAGAAAAAACACTTACTAAAAAGCAGCACATGTTCAGAAGCAGTAAAAGCATGTAGCACATTATAGAGCAGTATTGAGCAGTGTAGCTGTGAATCCAGCAGTGGGATTAGATAAAATACTTACTATAAAGCAGCACATGTTCAGGAGCAGTGACAGCATTGTGTATATTATACAGCCATATTGAACAGTGTAGCTGTGAATCCAGCAGTATGAGATAAAACACTTTCTAAAAAGCAGCAACACTTCTTTTCTGTTTCTCTTTGCTCCTTCCACATCCTCCCCTCTCAATGGTGTTCAGAAGGCAGTTGTAAAATGATCTAGCAGTTTGCATTTACAAAATGGATTTTAGCTGTATTTCTGAAAGAATGGTGAGTTGAGAAGGCATGTAAAGAAAGAGGAATATCTCTTTAACATTTATTACGTTTCCTATATTTAATTTCTATAAAAGTTGTTAAAATAAAAGTGACCAATTAATAAGGATAGTTATGAAATGTTGAAGCAGCCATACAGGTCCCAGTACATGGCATTGATGCTCTCCCTTCCCAAGAAAAAAAAAAAACAAGGTTCCATAAAAGCTGTAGCATGATAGATGCATTTAAAACTGCTCCACAGCAAAAGTCTTTCTAACTGAAGTCTAAAATTTGGTAGAAATCAGAACATGATGTGTTCAGATAAATAATGTAAACCTACGAAAACAGTCACAAATTACCAAAATACCACATAGATATGTAATCTGTTAGGAATTGCCTATCTAATTGATATATTATGTGCATTTAGGCTGTTGGCACTGATTAATAACCCAATTACAAGGGACGGTGGGGTGTAAATAATATACTATTCATTACTGTATTTAATTTAATATATCATTCATGTATTTTAGGTAAATTCCTGATTAACTGGGACGTATTAACTAAACAATATGCTTTAATATACTTTATCCTGTTCACATTGTTAATAAATCAAATCAGGACATTTCTGCTTTAGTTTACAATATACTTGCCATAAGAAACACTGCCTTTTTAATGAAAATAGTAAGAAAATAACAAAAGGACCTAATGCATAAGAAAGACAAAAAAATTAATCTTTTTTTTTTGTAGATGTTATTACAAATGGCATTCATTACAGGAAACCTATTGTATAAAAATGTGTCTTTTAGACAGAAAAACAAACCCTATGATGATTAACTCAGATTTTGAAACTTAAAGGAAAGTCTCAAATAACAAAGTTCCAGTGATGTAGTGATCAATGGTGTGTAGTATGTTATATATTTTTATAATGATTTCATCACTCCAATTAATACATATGATAGAGATATTGATTGGCTTTATTATATAATATACAGTATATACAGTCATGGCCAAAAGTATTGACACCCCTGCAATTCTGTCAGATAATACTCAGTTTCTTCCTGAAAATGATTGCAAACACAAATTCTTTGTTATTATTATCTTCATTTAATTTGTCTTAAATGAAAAAACACAAAAGAGAATGAAGCAAAAAGCAAAACATTGATCATTTCACACAAAACTCCAAAAATGGGCCAGACAAAAGTATTGGCACCCTCAGCCTAATACTTGGTTGCACAACCTTTAGCCAAAATAACTGCGACCAACCGCTTCCGGTAACCATCAATGAGTTTCTTACAATGCTCTGCTGGAATTTTAGACCATTCTTCTTTGGCAAACTGCTCCAGGTCCCTGATATTTGAAGGATGCCTTCTCCAAACTGCCATTTTTAGATCTCTCCACAGGTGTTCTATGGGATTCAGGTCTGGACTCATTGCTGGCCACCTTAGAAGTCTCCAGTGCTTTCCCTCAAACCATTTTCTAGTGATTTTTGAAGTGTGTTTTGGGTCATTGTTCTGCTGGAAGACCCATGACCTCTGAGGGAGACCCAGCTTTCTCACACTGGGCCCTACATTATGCTGCTAAATTTGTTGGTAGTCTTCAGACTTCATAATGCCATGCACACGGTCAAGCAGTCCAGTGCCAGAGGCAGCAAAGCAACCCCAAAACATCAGGGAACCTCTGCCATGTTTGACTGTAGGGACCGTGTTCTTTTCTTTGAATGCCTCTTTTTTTCAGAAGCCAGTTTCAGATAGTCATACTGCACATGTTAGAACCATGATTGCACATGAGAAATTGTCAGATTTATTAGAATATGATGGTTTAGAAAATGAGGTAGAATTGCATGCCAGACCTATTGTAGTAACGAAGGCCAAGAGAGAAGTCACTCAGCGTAGGGGAGAGAGGATGGGTGCAGGAGATGCAGCTGTTGGCGCAGAATCCGCCATGACAGAGGAAACTAGAAATTATAGGAGAGAATTAGCCACCAGATACAGACAGCAAGCAGGAGAGAATTTATTTACATGGATTCTCAGGTTATGGGATTTTGGGGCAGATACGATAATCTTGAACCGTCTTAAGGGCATAGGAATTGCTAGTATTTGTATTGATCCCATGGAGCGTCTAAAAATGAGACGTGCAAGGGACACTGCAGAGAATTTTTCCCTATTGCATTTGGTGAGGGATTCTGTGGCACAAGTGTATGATTCTCCTATTGAATTAATACTACAAACACGATGCGAGTCTCTTGCAGATTGAGTGCAGAGACTGAGAGAAATCGCATGTATAGGTGGTATAACTCGCAATTAGTGTTGAGCATTCCGATACTACAAGTATCGGGTATCGGCCGATACTTGCTGTATCGGAATTTCCGATACCGAGATCCGATATTTTTGTGATATCGGGTATCGGGTATCGCAACAACATTAATGTAATAATGTGTAAAAAAGAGAATTAAAATAAAAAATATCGCTATACTCACCTGTCCGACGCAGCCGGGACCTCAGCGAGGGAACCGGCAGCGTTGTTTGTTTAAATTTCGCGCTTTTACTTGGTTACGTGAAGTCCCGGCTTGTGATTGGTCAGGGCGGCCATGTTGCCGGGACGCGGACCAATCACAGCAAGCCGTGACGAAATTACGTCACGGCTTGCTGTGATTGGTCCGCGTCCCGGCAACATGGCCGCCATTAACCAATCACAAGCCGTGACGTCACGGGAGGCTGGACATGCGCGTATTTTGAAAAGCGCGCGTGTCCAGCCTCCAGTGACGTCCCGGCAACATGGCCGCCATTAACCAATCACAAGCCGGGACGTCACGGGAGGCTGGACATGCGCGTATTTTGAAAAGCGCGCGTGTCCAGCCTCCAGTGATGTCCCGGCAACATGGCCGCCATTAACCAATCACAAGCCGGGACGTCACGGGAGGCTGGACATGCGCGTATTTTGAAAAGCGCGCGTGTCCAGCCTCCAGTGATGTCCCGGCAACATGGCCGCCATTAACCAATCACAAGCCGGGACGTCACGGGAGGCTGGACATGCGCGTATTTTGAAAAGCGCGCGTGTCCAGCCTCCCGTGACGTCACGGCTTGTGATTGGTTAATGGCGGCCATGTTGCCGGGACGCGGACCAATCACAGCAAGCCGTGACGTAATTTCGTCACGGCTTGCTGTGATTGGTCCGCGTCCCGGCAACATGGCGCCGTGACCAATCATAAGCCGGGACGTCACTGGAGGCTGGACACGCGCGCTTTTCAAAATACGCGCATGTCCAGCCTCCCGTGACGTCACGGCTTGTGATTGGTTAATGGCGGCCATGTTGCCGGGACTCGGACCAATCACAGCAAGCCGTGACGTAATTTCGTCACGGCTTGCTGTGATTGGTCCGCGTCCCGGCAACATGGCCGCCCTGACCAATCACAAGCCGGGACCTCACGTAACCAAGTAAAAGCGCGAATTTTAAACAAACAACGCTGCCGGTTCCTTCGCTGAGGTCCCGGCTGCGTCGGACAGGTGAGTATAGCGATATTTTTTATTTTAATTCTTTCTTTTACACATTAATATGGTTCCCAGGGCCTGAAGGAGAGTTTCCTCTCCTTCAGACCCTGGGAACCATCAGGAATACCGTCCGATACCTGAGTCCCATTGACTTGTATTGGTATCGGGTATCGGTATCGGATTGGATCTGATACTTTGCCGGTATCGGCCGATACTTTCCGATACCGATACTTTCAAGTATCGGACGGTATCGCTCAACACTACTCGCAATCCTTTGCCAGATATGAATGATCACTTTGCTGTTGTCGAGGACTGGAAGGGGCCAGATGCTGCAGTGACGACAGTAATGATGAAAAATAAGTTCATAGAAGGTGCCCCAGCTGCTTACAAATCCCCATTATTCACCATGTTCAGTGCGCTCATGGGAAACTCCACTAATGTATATACAGCATGCAGTTTAATTTCTCAGTTATCTGCTCTAGAGAAAGCAGAAGTGTCAAGAAATTACACAGTAGACAGAGTAGATCAAGAGAGAAGGAAAGGAGCTAATTCCCAAGTTAGAAAAAGCAGGAAGGAGCTGTTTTGTGACCTGATAGCTAGTGGAGTTCCATTCCAGGACATAGATGGCATCCTTACTTGTGACCTGTACAGAAGATGGCAAGATGTGAGCAGAAAAGGCACATTGAAAATCGCCAGGCCCAGGAGGGTGGCGACAAATGAAATAGGAGGTTGGAAGGATAGAGGTGGGACACCTGATAACAAAGTCCCTCCTGCACCCGCCCCTTTGACTCCTCCAATACCATGCCTGTATTCCCTCATGGACTAATTAGATAAAAGTTGTGGAACATTCCATGAGAATTGTGTTTGAACAGTTTTGCCATATTTTTTGTGATGTCTAATGATGTTTGTTTTTGTTTTAACCTCTTTCTGACCTCGGCAGGGCTCTGGCGGTGAGCCCGCATCAAAGCCGGGACATGTCAGCTGTTTTGAACAGCTGACATGTGCCCACAATAGCGGCGGGTGAAATCGCGATTCACCCGCCGCTCTTAACTAGTTAAATGCCGCTGTCAAACGCTGACAGCTGCATTTAACCGGCGGTTCCGGTTGAGCAGCCGGAAATGAGCGCATCGCTGACCCCCGTCACATGATCGGGGGTCAGCGATGCATCAGAATGGTAACCATAGAGGTCCTTGAGACCTCTATGGTTACTGATGCCGGCCTCATAGCACACCTGCATTTCTGCTGCATAGCAGCGATCTGATGATCGCTGCTATGTAGCAGAGCTGATCAGGCTATGCCAGCCTCTAGCCTCCCCATGGAGGCTATTGAAGCATGGCAAAAGGGAAAAAAAAAGTAAAAAAAAATTAAAAAAATATTAACCCCTTACTGACATGGGACGGTATAGTACGTCCGATGTCAGCTCCCCTGCTTTGATGCAGGGCTCCGCGGTGAGCCCGCATCAAAGCCGGGACGTCAGCTGTTTTGAACAGCTGACATGTGCCCGCAATAGCGGCGGGTGAAATCGCGATTCACCCGCCGCTATTAACTGGTTAAATGCTGGTCAAACGCAGACAGCGGCATTTAACTACCGCATCCGGCCGGGCGGCCGGAAATGACGTCATCGCCGACCCCGTCACATGATCGGGGGTCGGCGATGTGTCAGGACAGTAACCATAGAGGTCCTTGAGACCTCTATGGTTACTGATCGCCAGTAGCTGTGAGCACCACCCTGTGGTCGGCGCTCACAGCACACCTGCAATTCTACTACATAGCAGCGAACAGCAGATCGCTGCTATATAGCAGAGCCGATCGCGTTGTGCCAGCTTCTAGCCTCCCATGGAGGCTATTGAAGCATGGCAAAAGTTAAAAAAAAAAAGTTAAAAAAAATGTGAAAAAAAATAAATAAAAATAAAAGTTTAAATCACCCCCCTTTCGCCCCAATCAAAATAAATCAATAAAAAAAAAATCAAACCTACACATATTTGGTATCGCCACATTCAGAATAGCCCAATCTATCAATAAAAAAAAGCATTAACCTGATCGCTAAACGGCGTAACGAGAAAAAAAATCGAAACGCCAGAATTACGTTTTTTTGGTCGCCGCGACATTGCATTAAAATGCAATAACGGGCGATCAAAAGAACATATCTGCACCGATTTGGAATCACTAAAAACGCCAGCTCGGCACGCAAAAAATAAGCCCTCAACCGACCCCAGATCATGAAAAATGGAGACGCTACGAGTATCGGAAAATGGCGCAATTTTTTTTTTTTTCTAGCAAAGTTTGGAATTTTTTTTCACCACTTAGGTAAAAAATAACCTAGTCATGTTATGTGTCTATGAACTCGTAATGACCTGGAGAATCATAATGGCAGGTCAGTTTTAGCATTTAGTTAACCTAGCAAAAAAGCCAAGCAAAAAACAAGTGTGGGATTGCACTTTTTTTGCAATTTCACCGCACTTGGAATTTTTTTCCCGTTTTCTAGTACACGACATGGTAAAACCAATGATGTCGTTCAAAAGTACAACTTGTCCCGCAAAAAATAAGCCCTCACATGGCCAAATTGATGGAAAAATAAAAAAGTTATGGCTCTGGGAAGGAGGGGAGTGAAAAACAAACACGGAAAAACGAAAAATCCCACGGTCATGAAGGGGTTTAAGTTTAAATCACGCCCCATTCTAAATAAATCAATAAACAAAAATCAAACCTACACATATTTGGCATCACCGCATTCAGAATCGCCCAATCTATTAATAAAAAAAAAGCATAAACATGATCGCTAAATGGAGTAGCGAGAAAAAAATTTGAAACGCCAGAATTACGCTTTTTTGGTCACCGTGACATTGCATTAAAATACAATAACGGGCGATCAAAGAACGTATCTGCACCAAAATGCTATCATTAAAAATGTCAGCTCAGCACGCAAAAAATAAGCTCTCTCTTAACCCCAGATCATAAAAAATAGAGACGCTACGGGTATCGGAAAATGGCACAATTTTTTTTTTTTTTTTAGCAAAGTTTGGAATTTTTTTTCACCAGATAAAAGAGAACCTAGACATGTTTGGTGTCTAAGAACTTGTAGTGACCTGGAGAATCATAATGGCAGGTCATTTTTAGCATTTAGTGAACCTAGTAAAAAAGCCAATCAAAAAACTAGTGTGGGACGGCACTTTTGCAATTTCACCGCACTTGGAATTTTTTTGCCGTTTTCTAGTACACGACATGCTAAAACCAATGATGTCGTTCAAAAGTACAACTTGTTTCACAAAAAATAAGCCCTCACATGGCCATATTGACGGAAAAATAAAAAAGTTATGGCTCTGGGAAGAAGGGGCGCAAAAAACAAAGACGGAAAAACGGAAAATCCCAAGGTCATGAAGGGATTAATAGTTTATACGAAGAGAAATATCCTATGAGCATATTATGACATATGCGCTGGCTGATATGATGAATTGAGTTTGGTCTTGGTGAATGCATAAATATGCATTTATCATTTGAGGGTTTGTAATGCCTTCCAATTGACAGTCTGCTGTCATTTGGTGATAGACCTTGGTGTTTTTAAATGGCAAAAGACCACAACAGACACAAGATGACTGTTTGTGGAAGCCATTGTGAAAGAGACCTACAAGGAAAAGAGGGTGTTAAAATTACAGACAATGATTAGTTAGATGACAAATAAATATTATGGGGGTTGACTTAAGTAATAGATGACATGACTTATTTGTTACATGTTTGTCACTGTATGTTGTTTGTGCAAACCCCTGTATTTGTCATGGATATCCTTTGTTTAAATTGGTTCATAGCCAAAGAGAAAATCCACGTGGTATTTTTATATTTTGTATTTTTATGAGCTCAACTGTGATTAGTTTATTTTTATTAAAGGAACAATTTTCTCCTTTCAGCCCACCAAATGTTGGATTGGGGGGGTTTGTAAATTAACCTTTTTGTTTGTTTGCAGGAATTGAAAGAAGAGACATTGGCCATCTGATTACCATGTGTGCATTGTAAATAGTTTTTGTCTCTGCAGTACTCAAACAGGAATCCATTTTAATTTAGAAGTGACTTATTTTATTTTTGGAGTATTTCAGATTTTTATATTTTTGGGAGTTCCTGTGTATATTTGATTTTTGAAAAATGTATACGTTAAATAAGAAATGATTTAAGTGAATGTTTATTAATATCAGTTTTGTTCTTGATTTGCATCTACACTTCATTACAGTACTAGCATGCAATACAGATGTGTGGGTTACCCAAAGTGTGATTTTCTTTGTTTCTCTTTAAATAAGAAACCACTGTGTACTGAATGAATGCAGTGCTGAAGTCAGGGACAGTGTGTGGATGTAATGTGCTTGTTATTGATTCAAAAGATTAATTTGTTAAATTTGAGCTAAAAAGCATATTGGTTTGGGTTATGTTTTTTTTTTTTAAATGTGGAAACATTTAATTACTGATTTTGATTATTAACATAATTTTGAAATTCTTATTGACATTATTGTATTAGAAATTATTATGATCATTATTATGCAAATGTGATTGATGTGAATGTTATGCTTTTGATAACTGGTGATTGATATTCTGGAGTTATGATATATTTCAAAGTATAAGTAAAGACATATACGATGATACACATGTTTTATTTAGTAGAGTTATGATCTAGTATTAGAAATATGTTTGCTACCGTAGAAAATTTCAAAGGTTGTTTTGGGCATATTTTATTGGACCAGGTATTTTTGTTTTATTCATTTGATGAAGGGGTGGAGAAATAAGCCACCGGGACCAGAACTTTTGGACTGAGTTATCATGGACCAAGTTAATACATCTTGGATTGTTGCTTTGGACTGAACTTTTTCACGTGTGACTTTGAATTTCTTTCCAATAGTGCAAGCTGTATCTGTGCCAATGTCCAATTGAGTGCTGAGTCCGAGCCCAGATGCTGCTAAGCCGTGACCAGGGTGAACCTCAGAACCGCCGGCTGATGACAAGCGAGGGGAGAACTAACCCTAGAAGTTTCTGCTAAATGGCATATAAAGTGAGGCCCTGACCAGCTGCAGCAATAGAACATGAAGGGTCTCAGCCATGGACACCTGCACCCCCCTCACCCATTGCTTTGAAGAGATGAGGCTTAATGTTAAAGGGCAGGGACAGATTACGTTTATGAGTCTGTCCTTTGGCCAACCAGGGAAAGCAGTGAAGTCATCTTGGCCTTTAGGCAAGACGATGAGGGCACAATAATCCCCGTGTTTTCCCTGCATCAGAGACCAATCTATATTTGTGGTCTAAAGAAGAAAAGAAGATTTCTGCAAAGACATTTCATTATTCCAGTACTTTTTGGTCCATTGTTTTGTTTTTAATTTTTGATTTTTATGTCTATTGTTTTTTTAACCAACGTGGTTTTCTATTGGTAGCAAACAAATAAACACATAGGGAACAATAATGTATAATGGTTTATGAAGAATTTCAATAGTTTACTGGTAGGATAATTAATTAAAGTGATTGAAATCAGGGGTGGAATGTGTAGTATGCTATATATTTTTATAATGATTTCAACACTCCAATTAATTAACACGTATGATAGAGATATTGACTGGTTTTATTATATAATATACAGTATATATACAGTGGTGTTCAAAAGTCCTGCATAGGCGTGAAGAAAACTATATGTTTAATACTTCTGCAGCTCTACAGTGAAACTGGTGGAACATATATGTTTTTGTAATCCCTCATTGTATGCCATACTAATTTTTGAATGTCCCAAGTGTATTAATTTTATGGCATGCGCATTTTTGATAATTTTTTTTACAGCATAACCATACCTACACCAGTACAGTGTGTAGAATGGTGAACAGGTTTCTAAGTTCATTAACTTCCAATGCAAGTTCACACAGACTTAAATTTTACTTTTTAAGATTTATTATTTTTTATTTAATTCAGAGTCCTGAAAAGGGCCTTTTGAGTGCATCTTTAGCTTCTAATACTTTATTGGCCAGCCTTTGCTCTTGAGCACCAGCTTGCATCTCTGTGGCATTGAGTGAACAAGCTTCTGCAGATGTTCACGAGTGATGATGTTGTTCCAGGCCTGTATCAGAGCCTCAATCAACTCACTCTTGGTCCTTGGCTGTTTTCTAGATATCTCTAATGATACCTTGTGCCACAAATTTTCAATTGGATTGAGGTCTGGGGACTGAGCTGGCCAGTCAATAGTAGCCACCTTGTTCTTCCAACACCATTGGCTGCCATACAGCCCCAGACCATTACTTTCATTACATGTTTCACAGAGAAGCTCAAACACTTTGGCTTGTACTCTTCATGTGGGAACCTTCTCACATAAGACTTGCCATCATTTCCTAAAATGCAAAAAGTGCTTTCATCACTAATTAGCACTTTTTCCCACTCCTCCTTCCTCCATTTTAAATATTTCAATGCCCACAGTTTTCTCCTTTGTCTTTGTATGGCTGTCATCAATGGCTTCTTTCGGGCCTTGCACCCTTTCAATCCTGCTTCCAAACATCTCTTCCTAACAGTTGATGTTGCTACCTCAATATTGCACTTTTCTTGCCATTCTCGCAGAAGCTGAGGAGAGGTGAGCTTTCGATTGGCAAGGGATGTTCTCATCAGTACTCTATCCTCCCTTTTAGTTGACTTTCTGGGCCGACCAGATCTGGGCCTGTCCTGGGTAATTCCAAGCTGCTTATGTTTCTGCAAAATTCTTACGACTGTACTCTGATTACAGCCGACCTTCCTTGCGATCTGGGGGCCAGTATAACCCTCTTCATGTAGCACCACAACTCGCACACGATCCTCCGCTGACATAAATCTGAAGGCTCCCATCATAAAACTCTACAGTATGATTCACTAGATAGACCAACAGATAAAACAAACAAACAAAGCAGCAGATGTGATGCAATGTAATGCAATGTGATTGGCTGCCATATCCAGGTTATGATTGGTCACAAGAACCTCATCTGTGATTGGCTAATTTTGGATCTGAAGCTGTACAATATATAGTTGTGCTTTCAATTCCCATATTGTTGCAATAATTTCAGGCAAAACTGCTTCAAAAGCTAAAAATATTACAGGGAGAGAATGCAAAATTTTATTCTGAACAAAACCATATATAATATGTCATATTAGCATCGAAGATATTCGACATAAAACGTTTAAAACTTGAAAAATCAATTTATCCTATGCAGGACTTTTGAACACCACTGTATATATATGTACTTTCAATGGAGTCCACAGAAGGTTACATGTCAATTGTCCAGAATGTAAATGACCTAGTAATTTACATTTAGTGTACACTTTACACTTATCTTCAAAGATGAGAACCAATGGAATGGACTTGTTTCCATGAGATGCTATCATGTAAATGTTAATTAGACAGATACTTGTTAAGCCCCAAGGGATGCCAGGTGGTGTTCTTATCTATTTGGCCTGAAGGCTTCAGTACACATACCATGATATAGATCAAAAGCCTTCAGATAAGAGTCAATGGTCAGTATTAACATATAAATGGAAGTATTGCCTGAGACAGGGACAGAGATGACAGATGGAAGAGAGAGGACACTGAGAGACCAGGCTGATAGACTCCTACCATTCCAATGTAATGTATGACTATTGATTATTTGCTATTTTGAGTGACTGTTTATATTTATTATCTTTTATTAACCCCTTAGTGACAGAGCCAATTTGGTACTTAATGACCGAGCCAATTTTTACAATTCTGACCACTGTCACTTTAAGAGGTTATAACTCTGGAACGCTTTATCGGATCCCGCTGATTCTGAGATTGTTTTTTTGTGACATATTGTACTTCAAGTTAGTGGTAACATTTCTTCGATATTACTTGCGATTATTTATGAAAAAAACAGAAATATGGCGAAAATTTTTAAAATTTTGCAATTTTCAAACTTTGTATTTTTATGCCCTTAAATCAGAGAGATATGTCACTAAAAATAGTTAATAAATAACATTTCCCACATGTCTACTTTACATCAGCACAATTTTGGAAACAAAATTTTTTTTTGTTAGGGAGTTATAAGGGTTAAAAGTTGACCAGCAATTTCTCATTTTTACAACACCATGTTTTTTTTAGGGACCACATCACCTTTGAAGTCATTTTGAGGGGTCTATATGATAGAAAATAACCAAGTGTGACACCATTCTAAAAACTGCACCCCTCAAGCTGCTCAAAACCACATTCAAGAAGTTTATTAACCCTTTACGTACTTAACAGGAACTGAAACAATGTGGAAGAAAAAAATGAACATTTAACTTTTTTTTGCAAACATTTTACTTCAGAACCATTTTTTTTAATTTTCACAAGTGTAAAAACAGAAATTTAACCACAAATTTTGTTGTGCAATTTCTCCTGAGTACGTCGATACCCCATATGTGGAGGTAAACCACTGTTTGGGCGCACCGCAGAGCTTAGAAGTGAAGGAGCACCGTTTGACATTTTCAATGCAGAATTGGCTGGAATTGAGATCGGAAGCCATGTCGCGTTTGGAGAGCCCCTGATGTGCCTAAACAGTGGAAACCCCCCACAAGTGATACCATTTTGGAAACTAGACCCCTTAAGGAACTTATCTAGATGTGTGGTGAGCACTTTGAACCCCCAAGTGCTTCACAGAAGTTTATAACGTAGAGCCGTGAAAATAAAAAATCGCATTTGTTCTACAAAAATGATCTTTTTGCCCCCAAATTTTTATTTTCACAAGGGTAACAGGAGAAATTAGACCACAAAAGTTGTTGTGCAATTTCTCCTGAGTATGTTGATACCCCATATGTGGGGGTAAACCACTGTTTGGGCGCACCGCAGAGCTTGGAAGAGAAGGAGTGTCGTTTTACTTTTTCAATGTAGAATTGGCTGGAATTGAGATCGGACGCCATGTCACGTTTGGAGAGCCCCTGTTGTGCCTAAACAGTGGAAACCCCCCACAAATGACACCATTTTGGAAACTAGACCCCTTAAGGAACTTCTCTAGATGTGTGGTGAGCACTTTAAACCCCCAGGTGCTTCACAGAAGTTTATAACGTAGAGCCGTGAAAATAAAAAAATCACATTTTTTCTACAAAAATGATCTTTTTGCCTCCAAATTTTTATTTTACCAAGGGTAACAGGAGAAAATGGACCCCAGAAGTTGTTGTACAATTTGTCCTGAGTACGCCGACACCCCATATGTGGGGGTAAACCACTGTTTGGGCGCATGGCTGAGCTCGGAAGCAAAGGAGCGCCATTTGACTTTTCAATGCAAAATTGACTGGAATTGAGATCGGACGCCATGCCGCGTTTGGAGAGCCCCTGATGTGCCTAAACAGTAGAAACCCCCCCAAAGTGACCCCATTTTGGAAACTAGACCCCCCATGGAACTTATCTAGATGTGTAGTGAGAACTTTGAATGCCCAAGTGCATCACAGTAGTTTATAATGCAGAGTCGTGAAAATAAAAAATATTTTTTTTTTAACAAAAAAGATTTTTTAGCCCCAAGTTTTTATTTTCACAAGGGTAACAAGTGAAATTGGACCCCAAAAGTTGTTGTCCAATTTGTCCTGAGTATGCTGGTACCCTATATGTGGGGGTAAACCACTGTTTGGGCGCATGGCTGAGCTTGGAAGGGAAGGAGCGCCGTTTTTGAATGCAGACTTTGATAGAATTGTCTGCGAGCGTTATGTTGCGTTTGCAGACCCCTAATGTACCTAATCAGTAGAAACCCCCAACAAGTGACCCCATTTTGGAAAATAGACCCCCCAAGGAACTTATCTAGATATGTGGTGAGAACTTTGAATGCCCAAGTGCTTCACAGAAGTTTATAATGCAGAGTAGTGAAAATAAAAAATATATTTTTTTCCCACAAAAAAGATTTTTTAGCCCCCAAATTTTTATTTTCACAAGGGTAACAAGAGAAATTGGACCCCAAAATTTGTTGTCCAATTTGTCCTGAGTATGCTGGTACCCAATATGTGGGGGTAAACCACTGTTTGGGCGCACGGCAGAGCTCGGAAGGGAAGGAGCGCCATTTTGGAATGCAGGCTTTTGATAGAATGGTCTGCGGGCGTTATGTTGCATTTGCAGAGCCACTGATGTACCTAAACAGTAGAAACCCCCCACAAGTGACCCCATTTTGGAAACTAGACCCCCGAAGGAACTTATCTAGATATGTGGTGAGAACTTTGAATGCCCAGGTGCTTCACAGAAGTTTATAATGCAGAGTAGTGAAAATAGAAAATATTTTTTTTTCCACAAAAAAGATTTTTTAGCCCCCAAGTTTTTATTTTCACAAGGGTAACAAGAGAAATTGGACGCCAATATTTGTTCTCCAATTTGTCCTGAGTATGCTGGTACCCCATATGTGGGGGTAAACCACTGTTTGGGCACACGGCCGAGCTCGGAAGAGAAGGAGCGCCATTTTGGAATTCAGACTTTGATAGAATTGTCTGTGGGTGTCATGTTGCGTTTGCAGAGCCCCTGATGTACCTAAACAGTAGAAACCCACCACAAGTGACCAAATTTTGGAAACTAGACCCCCTAAGGAACTTATCTAGATATGTGGTGAGAACTTTGAATGCTCAAGTGCTTCACAGAAGTTTATAATGCAGAGTAGTGAAAATAAAAAAATATTTTTTTTTCCCACAAAAAAGATTTTTAGCCCCCAAGTTTTTATTTTCACAAGGGTAACAGGAGAAATTGGACCCCAAAAGTTGTTGTCCAATTTATCCCGAGTACGCTGATGCCCCATATGTGGGGGTAAACCACTGTTTGGGCGCACGGCAGACTTCAGAAGGGAGGGAGCACCATTTGACTTTTTTAGCGCAAAATTGTCTGTCGTGTTTGGAGACCCCCTGATGTACCTAAACAGTGGAAACCCCCCAATTCTAACTCCAACCCTAACTCCAACACACCCCTAACCCTAATCTCAACACGATCCATAATCCTAATCACAACCCTAACGATAATCACAACCCTAACCCCAAAGCAGCCCTAATCTCAACCCTAACCATAACCCTAATCAAAACCCTAAATCCAACACACCCCTAACCCTAATCTCAACCCTAACCTCAAACCTAACCCTAATCCCAATACACCCCTAACCTTAATCCCAACCCTAACCCTAATCCCAAACGTAACCCTAATCCCAACCCTAATCCCAAACGTAACCCTAATCCCAACCCTAATCCCAAACGTAACCCTAATACCAACCCTAATCCAAACCCTAACCCTAATCCCAACCCTAACCCTAACTTTAGCCCCAACCCTAACCATAACTTTAGCCCCAACCCTAACCCTAATTTTAGCCCCAACCCTAGCCCTAACTTTAGCCCCAACCCTAACCCTAAATTTAACCCTAACCCTAGCCCTAACTTTAGCCCCAACCCTAACCCTAAGGCTACTTTCACACTTGCGTCGTGTGGCATCCATCGCAATCCGTCGTTTTGGACAAAAAACGGATCCTGCAAATGTGCCCACAGAATGCTTTTTTTGCCCATAGACTTGTATTACCGACGGATGGCCACACGTCGCATCCATCGTGCACTGGATCCGTTGTGTTTTGGCGGACCGTCGTCACAAAAAAAGTTCAATGTAACCTTTTTTTTGTACGTCGCGTCCGCCATTTCCACGCATGCGTGGCCGTAACTCTGCCCCCTCCTCCCCAGGACATAGACTGGGCAGCGGATGCATTGAAAAACTGCATCCGCTGCCCACATTGTGCACAATTTTCACAACGTGCGTCGGTACGTCGGGCCAACGCATTGCGACCGCCCCGTACCGACGCAAGTGTGAAAGAAGCCTAAGGCTACTTTCACACTA
The DNA here is from genome assembly GCF_051348905.1 of Ranitomeya variabilis. NCBI lineage: Eukaryota > Metazoa > Chordata > Amphibia > Anura > Dendrobatidae > Ranitomeya > Ranitomeya variabilis. The sequence continues at coordinate 77,644,855 of NC_135233.1, forward strand.
GCGTCATACTCGGCCCATCGCAGTGTGTCGGGCTGATGTACCAACGCTAGCGTTGTAAGCGCCGCACAACGGGTGCAGCGGATGCTGTTTTTTCAACGCATCCGCTGCCCCATTGTGAGGTGCTGGGAGGCGGGGGCGGAGTTCCGGCCGCGCATGCGCGGTCGGAAATGGCGGACACGTCGCACAAAAAAAGTTACATGTAGCGTTTTTTTGTGCTGACGGTCCGCCAAAGCACGACGCATCCGTCGCACGACGGATGCGACGTGTGGCAATCCGTCGCAATGTGTCGCTAATGCAAGTCAATGGAGAAAAAACGCATCCTGCAAGCACTTTTGCAGGATGCGTTTTTTCTCCAACGACGCATTGCGACGGAAGCCAAAAAACGCTAGTGTGAAAGTAGCCTAACCCTAACCCTAGCCCTAACCCTAAATTTAGCCCCAACCCTAACCCTAGCCCTAACCCTAATTTTAGCCCCAACCCTAACCCTAGCCCTAACCCTAATTTTAGCCCCAACTCGTCTCTCCTGCCGGCCGGCAGATGGCAGCAGATGGCGGGCGCACTGCGCATGCGCCCGCCATTTTCTTTCCCGAGGAAGAAGCCGGCCGGCAAGAGGAGACGCAGGAGGACCCAGGGACACCGGGTGAGTATGATAGGGTCCCCGAATCCCCCTATTTCTCTGTCCTCTGATGTGCGATCACATCAGAGGACAGAGAATTACAGATCGCTTTTTTTTTTTTTTGCGGTCGCCGGTAAACAGTTAATTACCGGCGATCGCAAAACAGGGGTCGGTAAAAACTGACCCCGATCATATTCTTTGGGGTCTCGGCTACCCCCGGTAGCCGAGACCCCAAAGATCTTCCGGGTGCCGGGCGCACTGCGCATGCGCCCGCCATTTTTTCCCGGAAAAAAGATGGCGGCGCCCATCGGGAGCCACGAGGAGCACCGGGGGAGATAGGTGAGTATTGGGGGGCTATTGGGGGTCATCGGGGACACTATTTCTCTGTCCTCCGATGTGCGATCACATCGGAGGACAGAGAAATTAAATGGCAAATCGCGTTTTTTTTTTTTTTTTGTTGCGACCGCCGGTAAATGGTTAATTAGCGGCGATCGCAACTCGGGGGTCAGTAAAAACCCCCCGAATCATGTTCTCTGGGGTCTCGGCTACCCTCGGCAACCGAGACCCCAGAAAATCCGACTCTGGGGGGCGCTATTCACTTTTTCCACAGCGCTGTTAATTAATGGCGCTGTGGTTTAAGTACCCTTAGCGGCCGCCGTTAAAAGGCGTATCGGCGGTCGTTAAGGGGTTAAGTAAATTCATATCAGTTTATTCAATTGTCGTGTGAGCATTTATTTATTCATCACAATTCTTTGAACCTTAACAAAACAAATGGGCACAGACGAGGTCCAAATTCATAAATCAGAGTAATCGCATTGAGTTTCATCTGGGAAGTCACTATTGTAAAATGCAAAAAAACTAAGATATAATCGAATAAATCGTGCAGAGAACCTGATGCAGGTCTTCAGAGGTTTCAGTCGTGTTTGGTAAGGGTAATAAGTGACGGATGAGGATATATAATTGAGATGATAATTGTTCATTTTTCTTCTGTAATTACAATATAAAGGGATCATTATAAAGATCTGTATGCTAACACGATAACGATTTCTGTTACGTACATGCTGTTGTAATCGCATTTGCCATGTCTCAATAAGCACTTCTTGTCCAAATATCTTGTAGTAATAACGAATACCCAATTTTCTTTAACGAGTTGCCCCAAAGTGAATTTTACACTATATGTCTAAATATTTACAATAATAAAAAAATCAAAACACTTTTAGTGGACATCAATTCTAAATTCCCTACCCCTGCCTCTCTACTCTCTGTTTTTTCTTACTTCCGATGACTATTCATTTGGGTCTCCCAGCATTGTAAGAGACAGCAGCACCAACACTGATGATGTAATGATCCGTTCCAGGGTTTATTCCAGTCCGCCCTTTTTCCGGGTGGATCATGTCAAGGGTTAACTTTGCTCTGCTCATTCTGGGTTCAGGTTTGTTATTTAGCTCCCATGAATCTTGCTGGCAGTGTCAGCTATAGTTCTGCCTTCGGCAGCATGTGAACTTGACCGTGCTGGTAGCTCTTGATTTGTCCTGCTGTGAACCCTGACTTGTCCTGTGTCTGTTAACTCCCTCTGTCTGCCTTTTTCCCAGCGTTTCTCTGTTTATCTACTTGATTCTCTGGTTCTGACCTCCTGGCTTGGCTATATACTCAGTTACTGTTTGTCCCTATTGTACCGTATATTGCCCGTTCTGGTTTACTGATCTCTTGCTACGTCCTGACTATCTGTTCTGTCTAATGCTTTTATACTATCGTGATGTCTCGTGCTTTTGACTCGGTTTGTCTGACCACTCTCTCGCCACTTGGTCACGTCTGTTTTGCTGCTCTGGGTGTGCAGTCTCACTTCCCTCTCAAGCTCCCCCTGGTAGAGGTTGCGCTGTACTGCACTGCAGCAGCATGACAGATGAAGCTTTGTTTCAGGGCAGAAAAAAGTAGCAGTGGAAGCGACAGCAACCTCCTACTGATGATGCTTTTAAGAATATAGTATGAAATTCATTTAGTTTCAGACCTCTTTAAAGTGAATCGGTCACCAGCTTTGGTCAATATGAGTTACGGCCACCGCCTTTCAGGGCTTATCTACAGCATTCTATAATGCTGTAGATAAGCCTTATAATGTAGATAAGCCCCCGATCTGACCTGTAAGAGATAAAAAAACAACTTTTATTTTACTCACCTGGGGGTGGTCTGGTCCAATGGGTGTCACAGGTCCTGGCATCACAAAAGATGGGAGGCGCCAGATCAGGACCTGCGACACCCATCGGACCGGACTGCCTCCAGGTGAGTATAATAAAAGTTATTTTTCTTCTCTTCCAGGTCGGGTTGGGGGCAGATATACAGCATTATAGAATGCTGTATATCAGCCCTGAAAGGGGGTGGTCGTAACTCCTATCAGCCAAACCTAGTGACAGGTTCCCTTTAAGGCTGCTAGAATACTTCCAGGACACTGGTTGAACAATGAAATACATCTATCAGGACTTGCCTTGTTATAAATAAAGTGTATCATGACCCAAAAGCCTGTTTAACACACGCATATGTATCGCCCACATGTCATCCGTTTTACATGGTCGTACATCCTTTTATATGAATGATACATGGATTACATGGTGATAATGTAAGACAATAGGACTATTCGCATGGGACAATATTTCACATGTTTTTTTTTCACAACCAGCATATTTTGAGTTGTAATATGGATGCAATACACCAACTAAAATGTATAGGGAGTGCTTAGAAAAGGGATGCATCAGTATTTGATCAATTTTGCTTCCATATTTGCATTTATTGTGATTATTTTCTACTTGACAAAACAGATTTAGATTGCCAAATAGAAAAAAAATGAAACGCAGATGCAAAAACTGATCATATACTGATACAACATTGTTGCATTCTGTTGGAGTACATGACCACATTGTGGATCCGTATAATGGCTATATCAAATACAGGTGCATCTCGCAAAATTAGAATATCATCAAAAAGTTAATTTATTTCAGTTCTTCAATGCAAAAAGAGAAACTAATTATACAGAGTCATTACAGAGTGATGTATTTCAAGTGTTTATTTCTGTTAATGTTGATGATTATGGCATACAGCCAATGCAAACCAAAAAGTCATTATCTTAGTAAATTAGAATACTTTATAACACCAGCTTAAAAAAATTATTTTAAAATCTGAAATGTTGGCCTACTGAAATGTATGTTCAGTTAATGCACTCAATACTTTGTCGGGGCTCCTTTTGCATCAATTACTACATCAATGCGGCGTGGCATGGAGGTGACCAGCCTGAGGCACTGCTGAGGGGCTATGGAAGCCCAGGTTGCTTTGATGGCAACCTTCAGCTCGTCTGCATTGTTGGGTCTGGTGTCTCATCTTACTCTTGATAATACCCTATAGATTCTTTATGGGGTTAAGGTCAGGCGAGTTTGCTGGCCAATCAAGCAGTGATACTGTTGTTTTCAAACCAGGTATTGGTACTTTTGGCAGTGTGGACAGGTGCCAATACCTGCTGGAGAATTAAATTTCCATCTTCAAAAAGTTTGTCGGTAGAGGGAAGCATGAAGTGCTCTAAATCTCCTGGTAGACGGCTGCGCTAACTTTGGTCTTGATAAAACACGGTGGACCTACGCCAGCAGATGACATGGCTCCCCAAACCATCATTAAATGTGGAAACTTCACACTAGACCTTGGAAATCAAGGTCCCACAGTCTGGAGGAAGAGTGGAGAGGCCACAATCCAAGCTGCTTGAGGTCTAATGTGAAGTTTCCACAATCAGTCATGGTTTTGGGGGAGCCATGTAATTTGCTGGTGTAGGTACACTGTGTTTTATCAAGACCAAAGTCAGCGCTGCCATCTACCAGGAAATTTTAGAGCACTTCATGCTTCCCTGTGTCGATAAGCTTTCTGGAGATGGAAATTTAATTCTCCAGTAGGACTTGGCACCTGTCCACACTGCCAAAAGTACCAACACCTGGTTTAAAAACAACAGTATCACTGTGTTTGATTGGACAGCGAACTCGTCTGACTTTAACCCAATAGAGAATCTATGGGTATTGTAAAGAGGAAGATGAGAGACACCAGACCCAACAATGCAGATGAGCTGAAGGCTGTTATCAAAGCAACCTGGGCTTCCATAACACCTCAGCAGTGCCACAGGATGATCAACTCCATGCCACGCCGCACTGATGCAGTAATTAATGCAAAAGGAGCCCCGACCAAGTATTGAGTGCATTTACTGAACATACATTTCAGTAGGCGAACATTTTGGATTTAAAAAAAAAAAATTTTTCAAGCTGGTGATATAAAGTATTCTAATTTACTGAGATAATGACTTTTGGGCTTTCATTGCCTGTTAGCCATAATCATCAACATTAACAGAAATTAACACTTTAAATAGATCACTCTGTTTGTATTGACTCTATATCTGAGTTTCACTTTTTGTATTGAAGAATTGAAATAAATTAACTTTTTGATAATATTCTAATTTTGTGAGATGCACCTGTATGTGCGAAAATGGCCCAAGGTTAACAGGCCCCCCAGGAGTAAGCAATGTGATGAAAGCGTTTTGTGTCCAATAACAATAACAGAAACACAGTGTAAACGGAAATAAGCTACATTATTATTATTTATTGTACATACTTATATAGCGCCAGCTATCTGCATGTCTTTGGAGTGTGGGAGGAAACCGGAAACTGCCATTGTTTTCGATAGTCCTGTTTACACAGGACGATGCACCACCGAGAATGATTATGTTTTGTGCTGCACAAAAGATCATTTCACACGATGAACAAGCCTTTTGCTCATTGATTAGGCAATCAGCAACCTGTTTAGACAAAAAGATAATTGTGACGTGTTTTTAAGCATGCTCGTTAACAATTTTCTTTCAATGTGAATGCAGCATAAAGAGTTGGTCCGACAACTAAAATGAATTTTCTATCTTTACACCATGACTACTTTTGCAATGAGATTTATTACATAACACCCTAAACTTTTCCCTATCTACCTACTCTTGTAATGTCTTTTTTTTTTTATACTGTAACTCCTGTGACATTTTGTTTGAGAGGAGTCTCAAACGTGACGTCACAGGAGGCTGGGGCTGCAATCGCTCCTCGCCAGGGGCGGATTAAGGGTAGCCAGGGCCCCGGGCTGTTCAGACACTGTGGGCCCCCCCGGTCATGTGACGGGGTCATGTGATGGGGTGATGTGACAAAGATTTTGTAAGCCGCCACCATAACTCAGTAGACACTTTTGGCCGGGCCCCACTCTACTGTAACCTATTAAATATTTGTTAACCCCTTCACCCCCAAGGGTGGTTTGCACGTTAATGACCGGGCCAATTTTTACAATTCTGACCACTGTCCCTTTATGAGGTTATAACTCTGGAACGCTTCAACGGATCCTGGTGATTCTGACATTGTTTTCTCGTGACATATTGTACTTCATGATAGTGGTAAAATTTATTTGATATTACCTGCGTTTATTTGTGAAAAAAATGGAAATTTGGCGAAAATTTAGAAAATTTCGCAATTTTTCAACTTTGAATTTTTATGCAATTAAATCACAGTGATATGTCACACAAAATACTTAATAAGTAACATTTCCCACATGTCTACTTTACATCAGCACCATTTTGGAACCAACATTTTTTTTTGTTAGGGAGTTATAAGGTTTAAAAGTTGTCCAGCAATTTCTAATTTTTACAACACCATTTTTTTTTAGGGACCACATCTCATTTGAAGTCATTTTGAGGAGTCTATATGATAGAAAATACCCAAGTGTGACACCATTCTAAAAACTGCACCTCTCAAGGTGCTCAAAACCACATTCAAAAAGTTTATTAACCCTTCAGGTGTTTCACAGGAATTTTTGGAATGTTTAAATAAAAATGAACATTTAACTTTTTTTCACACAAAATTTACTTCAGCTCCAATTTGTTTTATTTTACCAAGGGTAACAGGAGAAAATGGACCCCCAAAGATGTTGTACAATTTGTCCTGAGTACACCGATACCCCATATGTGGGGGTAAACCACTGTTTGGGCGCATGACAGAGCTCGGAAGCGAAGGAGCGCCATTTGACTTTTCAATGCAAAATTGACTGGAATTGAGATGGGACGCCATGTTGCGTTTGGAGAGCCACTGATGTGCCTAAACATTGAAAAACCCCCACAAGTGACACCATTTTGGAAAGTAGACCCCCTAAGGAACTTATCTAGATGTGTGGTGAGCACTTTGACCCACCAAGTGCTTCACAGAAGTTTATAATGCAGAACCGTAAAAATAAAAAATCATATTATTTCACAAAAATGATCTTTTCGCCCCCAATTTTTTATTTTCCCAAGGGTAAGAGAAGAAATTGGACCCCAAAAGTTGTTGTACAATTTGTCCTGAGTACGCTGATACCCCATATGTGGGGGTAAACCACTGTTTGGGCGCATGGGAGAGCTCGGAAGGGAAGGAGCGCCGTTTGACTTTTCACTGCAAAATTGACAGGAATTGAGATGGGACGCCATGTTGCATTTGGAGAGCCACTGATGTGCCTAAACATTGAAACCCCCCCACAAGTGACACCATTTTGGAAAGTAGACCCCCTAAGGAACTTATCTAGAGGTGCGGTGAGCACTTTGACCCACCAAGTGCTTCACAGAAGTTTATAATGCAGAGCCGTAAAAATAAAACAAAAATTTTTTCCCACAAAAATTATTTTTAGCCCCCAGTTTTGTATTTTCCCGAGGGTAACAGGAGAAATTGGACCCCAAAAGTTGTTGTACAATTTGTCCTGAGTACGCTGATACCCCCTATGTGGGGGGGAACCACTGTTTGGGCGCATGGGAGGGCTCGGAAGGGATGGAGCGCCATTTGGAATGCAGACTTAGATGGAATGGTCTGCAGGCGTCACATTGCGTTTGCAGAGCCCCTAATGTACCTAAACTTTAAAACCCCCCCCACAAGTGACACCATTTTGGAAAGTAGACCCCCTAAGGAACTCATCTAGATGTGTTGTGAGAGCTTTGAACCCCCAAGTGTTTCGCTACAGTTTATAACGCAGAGCCGTGCAAATAAAAAATAATTTTTTTTTCCACAAAAATTATTTTTTAGCCCCCAGTTTTGTATTTTTCCAAGTGTAACAGGAGAAATTGGACCCTATATATTGCTGTCCAATTTGTCCTGAGTACGCTGATGCCTGATATCTGGGGGGGAACCACCGTTTGAGCGCATGACAGAGCTCGGAAGGGAAGGAGCATCATTTGCAATGCAGACTTAGATGGATTGGTCTGCAGGCGTCACATTGCGTTTGCAGAGCCCCTAATGTACCTAAACAGTAGAAACCCCCCACAAGTGACCAAATATTGGAAACTAGACCCCCCAAGGAACTTATCTAGTTGTGTTGTGAGAACTTTGAACCCCCAAGTGTTTCACTACAGTTTATAACGCAGAGCCGTGAAAATAAAAAAATAAAAATTTTCCCCCCAAAATTATTTTTTAGCCCCCAGTTTTGTATTTTCCCAATGGTAACAGGAGAAATTGGACCCCAAAAGTTGTTGTCCAATTTGTCTTGAGTACGCTGATACCCCATATGTGGGGGGGACCACCGTTTGGGCGCATGGGAGGGCTCGGAAGGGAAGGAGCGCCATTTGGAATGCAGACTTAGATGGAATGGTCTGCAGGCGTCACATTGCGTTTGCAGAGCCCCTAATGTACCTAAACAGTAGAAACCCCCCACAAGTGACACCGTTTTGGAAAGTAGACCCCCTAAGGAACTCATCTAGATGTGTTGTGAGAGCTTTGAACCCCCAAGTGTTTAACTACAGTTTATAACGCAGAGCCATGCAAATAAAAAAATATATTTTTTTTCCACAAAAAATTATTTTTTAGCCCCTAGTTTTGTATTTTCCCAAGGGTAACAGGAGAAATTGGACCCCAAAACTTGTTCTCCAATGTGTTCCGAGTACGCTGATACCCCATATGTTGGGGTAAACCCCTGTTTGGGCGCACGGGAGAGCTTGGAAGGGAAGGAGCACTGTTTTACTTTTTCAACGCAGAATTGGCTGGAATTGAAATCGGACGCCATGTTGCGTTTGGAGAGCCCCTGATGTGCCTAAACACTGGAAACCCCCCAATTATAACTGAAACCCTAATCCAAACACACCCGTAACCCTAATCCCAACGGTAACCCTAACCACACCTCTAACCCAGACACACCCTCTAACCCTAATCCCAACCCTATTCCCAACCGTAAATGTAATCCAAACCCTAACCCAAACTTTAGCCCCAACCCTAACCCTAACTTTAGCCCCAACCCTAAATGTAGCCTTAACCCTAGCCCCAACCCTAGCCCCAACCCTAACCTTAGCCCTAACCCTAGCCCTAACCCTAACCCTAGCCATAACCCTAGCCCTAATGGGAAAATAGAAATAAATACATTTTTTAATTTTTTTTAATTTTTCCCTAACTAAGCGGGTGATGACGGGGGGTTTGATTTACTTTTATAGCGGGTTTTTTAGCGGATTTTTATGATTGGCAGCCGTCACACACTGAAAGACGCTTTTTATTGCAAAAAATATTTTTTGCATTACCACATTTTGAGAGCTATAATTTTTCCATATTTGAGTCCACAGAGTCATGTGAGGTCTTGTTTTTTGCAGGACGAGTTGATGTTTTTATTGGTAACATGTTCGGGCACGGGAGATTTTTTGATCGCTTTTTATTCCGATTTTTGTGAGGCAGAATGACCAAAAACCAGCTATTCATTAATTTCTTTTGGGGGAGGCGTTTATACCGTTCCGCGTTTGGTAAAATTGATAAGGCAGTTTTATTCTTCGGGTCAGTACGATTACAGCGATACCTCATTTATATCATTTTTTTATGTTTTGGCGCTTTTATACGATAAAAGCTATTTTATAGAAAAAATAATTATTTTGGCATCGCTTTATTCTGAGGACTATAACTTTTTAATTTTTTCGCTGATGATGGTGTATGGCAGCTCGTTTTTTGCGGGACAAGATGACGTTTTCAGCGGTACCATGGTTATTTATATCCGTCTTTTTGATCGCGTGTTATTCCACTTTTTGTTTGGCGGTATGAGAATAAAGCGTTGTTTTTTGCCTCGTTTTTTTTTTTTTTTTTTTACGGTGTTCACTGAAGGGGTTAACTAGTGATATAGTTTTATAGGTGGGGTCGTTACGGACGCGGCGATACTAAATACGTGTACTTTTATTGTTTGATTTTTTTAATTTAGATAAAGAAATATATTTATGGGAATCATTTTTTTTTTTTTTTTATTTATTTAGGATTTTTTTTGTATTTTTTTTTTACACATGTGGACATTTTTTTTTTTACTTTTTTACTTTGTCCCAGGGAAGGACATCACAGATCGGTGATCTGACAGTTTGCATAGCACTCTGTCAGATCACCTATCTGACTTAGAGCAAAGCAGGCTTACCAGCGCCTGCACTGAGCAGGCACTCGGTAAGCCACCTCCCTCCCTGCAGGACCCGGATGCCGCGGCCATCTTGGATCCGGGACCTGCAGCGAGGAAGGAGGTAGGAGACCCTCGGAGCAACGCGATCACATCGCGTTGCTGCGGGGGTCTCAGGGAAGCACGTAGGGAGCCCCCTCCTTGCGCGATGCTTCCCTGTACCGCCGGCACACCGCGATCATGTTTGATCGCGGTGTGCCGGGGGTTAATGTGCCGGGGGCGGTCCGGGGGCGGTCCGTGACCGCTCCTGGCACATTGTGCCGGATGTCAGCTGCGATAGTCAGCTGACACCCGGCCGCGCTCCCCACGTGAGCGCGGCCGATCGTGCTGGACGTACTATTCTGTCCTTGGGAAGTAGGGCCCACCCCACATGGACGGAATAAAACATCCAATGGCAGAAAGGGGTTAAAATATGCAATACAATTTAGGCATATTTTGATTTATTTTTCAATTTTTAAAATGACCAATAATATCACATACAAAGAACAAATACCACCGCACCATGACCAGACCACATATTACAACCACAGTGATCGAATAATATCACATACAAGGAACAAATACCGCTACACCATGTCAAGACCACATATTACCACCACATGATGACCAAATAGCACATACAAGGGACAAATACCGCAACACCATTTCCATTTCAGTGATAAAAACAAACAAAAAAACACAATACTATCACCATAAGTGCCAGTATTCACAGGAGATCTATACTTGGTATGCAGTGTCTGTGTAGAGGTTATACAGCGATCACTGGTGACATTATACACAGGACCTCTGTATATAGTATACAGTCCATAGTGTCAGTGTATAGGTAACACTGTCTCACCAGTGACGTCTCTAGGTGAAGTCCTTAATCTTTCATCCAGCACAGACCGCCATCATTTCTTCCAGCCAGGGCTCGTTTCTGCAGGAAATAACACATAACTAGAGCTCCGCTTGCAGAACACATTACTTAATTTTTCCCAACTTCTACATTACACCACATGAAGAAAAAAAGGCGACATAGTGTCACTCTGCACATAACAGGACCGCCCCCCATTTAAAACAATATACTAAAAAAATAAAATAAATACATCACTGCAGTAATAATATCCCTTAATTAGCCCCTATAGTAATAATAATATCCCCCATCCTGGCCCCGTGTATCTCATTCCTGGCTCCAGCCATATGTTCTCGCATCCTGCCCTCATGAGTATCCATTCTACCCCATATGATCTCCCCATCCTGCCCCATCTGTCTCCATCGTATCCATCCTGCCCCATGATCCAATCCTGCCCCATGTCTTTCATTCTGCCCCGTGTCTCCAATCATGCCCCGTATCTTCATTCTGCCCATGCCTCCAGTCCTGCCCCCAGTGTGTCCAGCAATCTGCCCCAGTGTGTCCAGCATATTACCCCCAGTGTGTCCAGCAATCTGCCCCAGTGTGTCCAGCATTCTGCCCCGTGTCTCCAATCATGCCCCGTATCTTCATTCTGCCCATGCCTCCAGTCCTGCCCCCAGTGTGTCCAGCATATTGCCCCCAGTGTGTCCAGCAATCTGCCCCAGTGTGTCCAGCATTCTGCCCCAGTGTCTCCAATATTGCCCCCAGTGTGTCCAGCAATCTGCCCCAGTGTGTCCAGCATTCTGCCCCAGTGTGTCCAGCATTCTGCCCCAATGTCTCCAATATTGCCCCCAGTCTGTCCAGCAACTGCCCCAGTGTCTCCTCTCCAGCATTGCCCCCAGTGTGTCCAGCAATCTGCCCCATTGTGTCCAGCATATTACCCCCAGTATGTCCAGCATATTGCCCCAGTGTGTCCAGCATATTGCCCCCAGTGTGTCCAGCATATTGCCCCCAGTGTGTCCAGCAAATTGCCCCCAGTGTGTCCAGCATATTGCCCCCAGTGTGTCCAGCATATTGCCCCCAGTGTGTCCAGCATATTGCCCCCAGTGTGTCCAGCATATTGCCCCCAGTGTGTCCAGCAATCTGCCCCAGTGTCTCCATCATATTGCCCCCAGTGTGTCCAGCAATCTGCCCCAGTGTCTCCATCATATTGCCCCCAGTGTGTCCAGCATTCTGCCCCAGTGTCTCCAGCAATCTGGCCGTTCGCAAAGAAAAAAAAAAAACGAGTTCTCCTCACCTGACCTGTGCGCTCCAGCGGCGAGCTCCCTCCAGCAGCTCGCCGGCGACTGACAATGACGTCAGACGCCGGCAACGTGTGCTGCGCCTGACTTCAGCTGCCAGCCTCCAATTGGCTGGCGGCTGTTGTTAACTATTGACATGCGGGCGGGCGCGCGCCCGAACGTCAATAGGAAACCGCCGCAGCGCCGGTAGGGGCCTGGTGAGCAGATGAGACGGGCCCGATGCGGGCCCCCTCTCTGCCCACCGGGCCCATACGCCAGTCAGGGCAGTAATGCCCTGACTGGCGGAGGGCAATCTGAGCGGTAGCCAAGGGCCCCCCCCACACCGCTGGGCCCTGGGCTACCGCCCAGATTGACCCTATTAAAATCCGCCCCTGCTCCTCGCAGTGGCCATCACCCCTCCTGGAACAGGATGTCAGAGAGGGCAGCGCTGCAGTTACATCCTAGACACGGTGGCTGATGCCAGTGCAGTGGTGGCTCTCTGTTTCTGTCTGTGACACATCTTCAGTGAATGCAAATGTTGTGAGGAGGTGGAGAAAGAAGCCGTGACACCAGGGCAGCCCCCTGATCATGACTCATTTGAGGGCCTATAGCAATTGTTGTGCCTATTGCAGTAAGCGATGGGTTGCTATGATAACTGGGAGCCCACTTGGTGCTCCTATGAAACCAAACCTGTGACATTTTTCTGGCCATGCAGTCCAAAATGCCTAGGTCTCGACAGTGCACTCTCCCACACGGGTCTCAACAGTGCACTCTCCCACGTGTTTTGACAGCGCACTCTCCCACACAGGTCTTGACAGCGCACTCTTCCACACGTGTCTCAACAGTGCACTCTCCCACACGGGTCTTGACAGTGCACTCTCCCACACGGGTCTTAACAGCGCACTCTCCCACATGGGTCTTGACAGCGCACTCTCCTACACGGGTCTTGACAGCACACTCTCACACACGGGTCTTGATAGTGCACTCTCCCACACGGGTCTTGACAGCGCACTCTAACACACGGGTCTTGACAGCACACTCTCACACACGGGTCTTGATAGTGCACTCTCCCACACGGGTCTTAACAGCACACTCTCACACACGGGTCTTGACAGTGCAGTCTCCCACACGGGTCTTAACAGCACACTCTCCTACACAGGTCTTGACAGCGCACTCTCCCACACGGGTCTTGACAGCGCACACTCCCACACAGGTCTTGACAGCGCACACTCCCACACAGGTCTTGACAGCGCACTCTCCCACACAGGTCTTGACAGCGCACTCTCCCACACAGGTCTTAACAGCACACTCTCACACAGGTCGTGACAGCGCACTCTCCCACGTGGATCTTATCAGCGCACTCTCCCACACGGGTCTTGACAGTTCACTTTCCCACACAGGTCTTGACAGCGCACTCTCCCACACAGGTCTTAACAGCACACTCTCACACACGGGTCTTGACAGCGCACTCTCCCACACGGGTCTTAACAGCGCACTCTCACACACAGGTCTTGACAGCGCACTCTCCCACACGGGTCTTAACAGCACACTCTCCTACACGGGTCTTGACAGCGCACTCTCACACACGGGTCTTGACAGCACACTCTCCCACACAGGTCTTGACAGCGCACTCTCCCATGCAGGTTTTGACAGCACACGCTCCCACACGGATCTCGTCAGTGCACTCACCCACACAGGTCTTGACAGTTCTCTCTCCCACGCGGATCTTGATAGCACACTCTCCCATGCAGGTTTTGACAGCACACGCTCCCGCATGGATCTCGTCAGCGCACTCTCCCACGCGGGTCTCGACAGCGTACTCTCCCACACGGGTCTCGACAGCACACTCTCCTACACAGGTTTTGACAGCTCACTCTCCCACGTGGATCTTGTCAGCGCACTCTCCCACACTGGGTCTTGACAGTTCACTCTCCCACACGGGTCTTGACAGCGCACTCTCCTACACAGATCTTCACTGCACACTCTCCCACGCAGGAGCATAGCTTGCAAGCCTGCTCACCTAGAAAACTGTCCACCTTTGATAGCAGAGGAGGCTGGTAACCTAGGCAACCAGAGGTAAACATTAAATCTCCCTCCATTCTTCAGAACTAAGTATTTTTTTCAATGAGAAGTAAACTGAACGTTGCTTGTTTTTACAAGCTCTTTGCAATGTTACCCACTTAAGACGTTAGGACCACCCCTTTAAATCCTTGGACCAGAGAGATAGACCAGAAACAAACCAGGTAAAAGGTTAATGCCATAACAGCCCTTGGTTTCTGATCTGCAGTGGTACACGGCAGCCTGTCACTGGGAACAGTCTGCACTGACACACACACAAGGCAGCAGACCGGCGCGTCACTCACTACTGCGTCACGTGTCCTGTTCCCCCGAGAGGCGCGCTATGTGATGTCACGTGATGCGACACCCACCAATAGCCATCACGCATGCGCAAATGCTAGCCGGCTCCGAGCTGCTGCTGGGACTGAGGGGCCTGCTGCTGGGGTTGGACGAATGAGCGCCGGTTGCCTGTGAGTTTTCACTGCTCCCTCTCCAACTCGCTTGTCAGTAGTTAGTTATTCAGTATTTCCAAGCCGCTGGGCATGAGGCGCCACATACGGACCTGTAGCTGGTCATCCTCTGCACTAAACTACAACTCCCATCATGCTGTTGCATAGTTGCTAATTAGCTGCATGCTGGGAGTTGTAGTTCTGTGCAGGTTTCTCAGGTGTGGGGCTTGCCAGCCTGCTGGTTTGTCTGCATGTTGCAGGTTTCCTGATGGTAGTGACCTGAAGTTAATGTAGGAAGGCTTGTGGTGTAATTGTGGGGCCACAGTCACATTCCTGCAGGTAGAGGGCGCTGTGCATGTAGCATTGCTGGTGTGTGTGCACTGTGGGGGTCCTTTTTATCCAGTAGACCCCAAAAAGAGCATCCTTCTGATCATTTTTTTTCTGCTTTATCGTTTTTGAGGCGTCCCTCTAAGAAAGTGACGGGTGTCGGGGTATGCCATTGCTTAACCCCTTCTTGCCGCTCCCTATTTTTGTTCCGCACTAATGTTTTTTCCTCCTGTTAGAGCCAGAACTTTTAATTTTTCCATTGACATAGACTTTGTCTTTTTGAGTGACGACTTGTAGTTGTAAATGACACTGTTCTCTTTACCTTTCTATAATGTACTAAAAAAACAAGAAAAAAATTCCAAGTGGCGTGAAGTGGTGGAAAAAAAACCCTGATTCCTCCATTTTTTTTGGATTTTTATTTTAAAGTGCCACTCCAGCAGTTAGTGATGGGCAGTCCGGCTCTTTTTTGGTGATCCGGCTCACTCGGCTCCACTCACCAAAAATAGCCAGCTCTTTTTGGCTCAAAAGCGGCTCTTCTTGCACATAGTGCTACTTTTCCTACTTTTATCTCTCTAGCCCCTTAACTATAAAGCCTGGGCCTCATTATACAGCTGTACAGGTGTCTACTGAAGGCTTTTTAGCATTGCCTTGTTCTCAGATTGTAGCTCCTGGGATCAGGGCCTCGCTCCTAGTCTGTATTGCTGACTTGTGTTATTTTCTAAAATCCATGCACTCACCTGTCCTAATTGTCCCCCCTGTAATGCTCTTGAGCGCTCATGCAGAGGAGTCGGGGAGAATGACGCCTGCAGTGAGCGGCCCTGGACCTCAGTGAGTGGCCCTGGACCTCAGTGAGTGACAGGACACCGCTCGCTAAGTGCAGCAGAGGTCTGGGACCCGCTCTCTGCAGGCGTCATTCTCCTCGGCTCCTCTGCATGATTGGTCCCATGGATTATAGTGGGGGACATTTAAAACAGGTGAGTATAAGGATTTTTTGTATTTTATCCTTATTTTTTACAGGTGGAGACTGGAAGCAGACTACTACTCTCATCATTATCCCCTGCTGGTGCTGGGAACCATGATGAGGGCAGCGTTCACCACTCAGTGCTTGGGAACAGAGCAAACTGTACACTGATTCCCAGGCTCCAATACGTGTTGCACGGATGGCATCCATGTGGGGTATGTGTCACATGCACTCATTGACTTGAATGGGTCGTTGTGATCCGTGCTGTTGTCCATGACACACGGTCCATGGAAACACACTGATGTGCGCAGACTCATTTATTTCAATGGGTCTGTGTGTGTCAGTCAGGGCTGTGGAGTCGGAGTTAGTTTTGGTCAGAGTCGGTAGAAATGTACCGACTCCAGCTTTAAAAAAAAATGTATTAATATTTCATAATTGAACTTTCATATGAATTTTATAAATGTTACACAAATATATATGTTCTATCAAACTATGAACAACAGTGATAAGCAGTTCTGCAGGAGATAGACATTTCTTCTTGTGTGTCACTGTTCTCCACTGCCCTTATCTAATCATACTTGGTTAACCTCATGCTGCCCCAACCCCCCTACTTACAATGTATGAAACTGAAAGTGAAAATGTGTTGCAAATTCTTAGTAGTAAAGCTCCTCCTCTAGACTAGATGTTTACTAGGTGTGCGTCTTCCAAGCATCTCACAGCTGCTACTCAGAAGAGGAAGACTGTAAGAAGTATTATCCTTTCAACAAACTTTGCATCAGTTAACTGTGAGTACATGAGGAATAATAGTATTACTGACCACTATATCAGTTCTACGACCTGACAATAATTTTGTACAATTGTTTTTAGGAAAACAATTGTCATTTGGATTGTGAATGCAGAATTAAAAACCTGAGAGTGTCAAAGAACCGTCACATTAAATCAGCTGTATTTGAACATTTCACCATCACTCAAGATAGAAAACATGTCTGTCAGTGTATGACAAATGATCCAGACGAAAACAAATGCTGTGAAGCCAAGATCAGTGCATATTCAGGCAAAGATAAAAATGCTCCTACAAGAGCTTCTAATCTAAAGAGACATTTACAGCGCTTTCATCCAGAAGTACTGAAAGCAGTGGATGAGAAAGACTGCATCCAAACCAATGAACCAGTGCCCAGCTCTTCCAGCCAAACAAAGGAGCAGAGAATTTTGCAGCCACCAGTTGCAAGGTATTTTGTCAGTGACAAAGTTACTGTGACAATGACAGTAGATACATTTAAAAAACAGATCATAGAGCTTGTTGTAAAGGATAGTGTGCCTATTTCATTATTTTCACGACCAGCTTTTATGTGTCTGAATGGGGAAATGGCCCGCAAGCTTGGTGTTTCTCTGGAGAGAGAGAGAGTATTAGAAAATTAGTAATCGAAGAAGCTTTTAAACTAAAGGAAGAACTTAAAAAAACTCTCAAGGGACGCTTTCTCTTTCTTAAAATGGATGCCTGCACAAGTCACAAAGTGAACTATTTTGCCATCAATGTCCGATTTGTTTGTGACAAAAATGAAATAGTTACCAAGACATTGGCAGTAAAAGACACCAAAGCTCATCACACCAGTGAATTTCTCCAGGTCTTGGTGGAAAAGGTTCTGCAAGACTATGAACTTAAAAAAGAGCAAGTTCTTTCTGTCGTAACTGATAATGCTTCAAATATGATAAGTACTATTAAGCTAATGAATGAGAGTAATGATGGTGACCAGCAGCTAGAAGAACATTCTGGGTCCACAGACACAGAAATGTTTGAAATAGAGGAACACAGTATTGTAACTGAGGAGCAAACTGAAGTTGCTTCAGATGAACAGCAACATGATAGTTTAGATGATCTTGTTGAAACTGTGTCAATTCGTTCTTTCATTCATCACTTGCGCTGTGTTGTGCATACGCTACAGCTGCCTATAAGAGACAGTCTGCAAGAAGGACATGCTGCTGCACTGATTGGCAAGGTGAGAAAATTGGCTACTGTTGCCAGAACCCCTAAAGTTGACTCAATTTTGAAGAGACGTGCTGGAAAAGGGGCAATTATTGATCAAGCCACACGATGGGGCAGTACTTACTTAATGATTCAGCGCTTGGTTGAACTGAAAACCTTTCTTGTAGACATGGCTAACCCTCAACTGACGCTAAATGAAAGTCAGTGGAATCAGGTGACTGAGCTGGAAAGATTGCTAGAGCAACCATTTACAGTGACTAAAAAATTACAAGCAGAGGACTTAACTCCAGGTATTTTCTTAAAGGAGTGGAAGAACCTGATGTTTCGCCTGTCCCAAAGAGGAGGGTTAATTGCAAGTGGCATTGCTACATTAATGAAACGGAGAGAGGAGCTACTATTACAAAATAACATTCTTTTGGCAGCTGTTTATGTAGACTTAATGCATCGGATTCTTCTAGATGATCAACAGCTAACTAAAGGAAAAGAAGCTCTGTTTGAAATAGCAGTAAGGATGAAAGGGTTGCAGAACAGTCAGGAGGAACAAGAAGAATTTGGTCGTACTGCCTCATCTTCACCCTCATCAACTGATGAAGAATTTAATTTAGAAAAATATTTGGATCACAAGGGCCGTACAAAGCTTTCCCGCATAGAGGAGACATCCCCATCAAAGAACACAGCCAGTACATTTCAGCAGAATTTTTCATGTACACTAAAAGAAATTGAGAAATTTGACCGTTCATCAAAAATAACAGTGCAACAAGCGATTCCTCTGTATCCTGACATTGTCAGAGATGTTGCCCAAGTGGTTACTGTTTTGCCACCAACCCCAGTTAGTGTAGAGAGGTTGTTCTCTGCTCTCAAAATAATTAGATCAGATTTGAGGGCATCCATGAAGGAGGATCTGACAGAGGCAATACTTTTTCTGAGGATAAATTTATAGATTTCTTCTTATTTACTGCATAAATGTTTATTGCATATTTACTTACAAGAGTTTAGAAAAGTTTATAAAAGTTATTTGCTATATTCTAATTGTATTATAATAAATATAGTTTTTGCTCTAAGTGGTCTGATTACTTATATGATGGTGAGAAACTGAATAAGCACGATGTTAATATTTTACAACAGTAAATTTATTGTTACGAATTGGCCATTTATGAAGGAGTCGGAGTCGCAACTGTGGCTTACCGACTCCACAGCCCTGGTGTCAGTGTCTCCGATACGTGTGGAAACTGTCACCACATGAGATACTGACGTGTGAAAAAGCCCTAATAAAGAAGTGCGTTTTTTTTTAATATGTGTCCACAAAAGTACAATCTATTGAAATCTAAAATTAACATGATCTGTAAAAACTATAAAAGGAAAAAAAATGCCAGAATTTTGGGGTTTTGGTCACAATGCCACAAAAAATGCATTAAGAAGCAATCAAAGCATCAGATGTACCCCAAAATTTAATATACACTGCTAAAAAAAATAAAGGGAACACTTACACAACACAATTATAACTCCAAGTAAATCAAACTTCAGTGAAATCAAACTGTCCACTTAGGACGCAACACTGTTTGATGTGAATTAATCTCACATGCTGTTGTGCAAATGGAATAGACAACAGATGGAAATTATTGGCAATTATCAAGACACCCTCAATAAAGGAGTGGTTCTGCAGGTGGGGACCACATTCCACATCTCAGTATCAATGCTTTCTGGCTGATGTTTTGGTCACTTTTGAATGTTGGTTGTGCTTTCACACTCGTGGTAGCATGAGATGGACTCTACAACCCACATAAGTGGCTCAGGTAGTGCAGCTTATCCAGGATGGCACATCAATGCGAGCTGTGGCAAGAAGGTTTGCTGTGTCTGTAGTAGTAGTGTCCAGAGGCTGGAGGCGCTACCAGGAGACAGGCCAGTACACCAGGACCTCAACCTTTGGGCAAGGAAGAACAAGAGGAGCACTGCCATAGCCCTGCAAAATGACCTCCAGCAGACCACAAATGTGCATGAGTCTGCACAAACTGTTAGAAACCGACTTCATGAGGATGGACTGAGTGCCCGACGTCCACAGATGGGGGTTGTGCTCACAGCCCAACAACGTGCAGGACGCTTGGCATTTGCCACAGAACACCAGGATTGGCAAATTCGCCTCTGGCGCCCTGTGCTCTTCACAGATGAAAGCAGGTTCACACTGAGCACATGTGACAGACGTGACAGAGTCTGGAGACGTTGTAGGGAGCGATCTGCCTGCAGCATCCTTCAGCATGACCGTTTGGCAGTGGAACAGTAAGGGTGTGGGGTGGCATTTCTTTGGAGGGCCGCACAGCCCTCCATGTGCTCGCCAGAAGTAGCCTGACTGCCATTAGGTACCGAGATGAGATCCTCAGACCCCTTGTGAGACCATATGCTGGTGCCGTTGGCCCTGGGTTGCTCCTAATGCAGGACAATGCCAGACCTCATGTGGCTGGAGTGTGTCAGCAGTTCCTGCAAGATGAAGGCATTAAAGCTATGGACTGGCCCGCCCTTTCCCCAGACCTGAATCCGATTGAACACATCTGGGACATCATGTCTCGCACCATCCACCAGGGTCACGTTGCACTACAGACTGTCCAGGAGTTGGATGCTTTAGTCCAGGTCTGGGAGGAGATCCCTTAGGAGACCATCCGCCGCCTCATCAGGACCATGCCCAGGCGTTGTACGGTAGGGTGGTCATACAGGCATGTGGAGGCCTCACACACTACTGAGCATAATTTCCTTGTCTTGAGGCATTTCCACTGAAGTTGGATCAGCCTGTAACCTCATTTTCCACTTTGATTTTGAACATCAGTCCAACTCCAGACCTCCGTGGGATATTAGTTATGATTTATGTTGATCATTTTTATGTTCTATTGTTCTCAACACATTCCACTATGTAATGAATAAAGATTTACAACTGGAATATTTCATTTAGTGATATCTAGGATGTGGGATTTTAGTGTTCCCTTTATTTTTTTGAGCAGTGTATATTTATTGGAATACAACTTTAGAACAAAAAACTTTTTCATATTTACAATTTATTATACACTCTGCAGTAAGTGTAAAAAAAAAATAAAAAGTTTTCAACAAAAACGTACTGAATAGCATTTGTGCAGTCTATGAATTTTTTCTGAGAAGTAGTATCACCTCCATCAGATCCTACTTCATAGATGACCTCACATCTGACCTAATTATTTTAAGGCTAGAGAACAACCTCTCTACACTAACTTGGGTTGGTGGCAAAGCAATAACCACATGGGCAAGATCGCTAACAATTTCAGGGTATAAAGGAATTGCCTCGTGCACAGTTTTGATGAACGATTGAACTCTTTTACTTCTTTGAGAGCAAGTGAAAAACGTTGCTGAAATATGGTCAATCTGTTTTCTATGGGAGTGGAATCTTTTTCCCTGCAGCAACGCTTTGCCTGCTCCATGTCGTTCAAATACTTGTCGAAATAAAACTCCTCATCTGATGAGGATGAAGGGACGGCAGCAGCAGCACTGGCAGGACTCGAGTCCTCTTGCTCTTGGCCGTCCTGTAGCTCACTAACTGCTACCTCAATCAAAGCTTCTTTTCCTTTACATACACTATGTTCCAAATTATTATGCAAATGACATTTTTCTCTGATTTTCCTAAATGGTCGGTGCAAATGACAGTCAGGCTAATAAAAGTCATCACCCGTTAGGGTATACATCGAATTTTATTGAAGAAACCTCCCAAAGATAACAGTAAAATCTCAAAAATGAATAAAAACTTAACCCCTTTCTGACATCTGACGTACTATCCCGTCGAGGTGGGGTGGGCCCGTATGACCACCGACAGGATAGTACATCATACGCGATCGGCCGTGCTCACGGGGGGAGCGCGGCCGATCGCGGCCGGGTGTCAGCTGCATATCGCAGCTGACATCCGGCACTATGTGCCAGGAGTGGTCACGGACCGCCCCCGGCACATTAACCCCCGGCACACTGCGATCAAACATGATCGCGGTGTACCGGCGGTATAGGGAAGCATCGCGCAGGGAGGGGGCTCCCTGCGGGCTTCCCTGAGACCCCCGCAGCAACGCGATGTGATCGCGTTGCTCCGAGGGTCTCCTACCTCCCTCCTCGCCACAGGTCCCGGATCCAAGATGGCCGCGGCATCCGGGTCCTGCAGGGAGGAAGGTGGCTTACCGAGTGCCTGCTCAGAGCAGGCGCTGGTAAGCCTGCAGCCCTGCACAGCAGATCGCCGATCTGACAGAGTTCTGTGCACCCTGTCAGATCACCGATCTGTAATGTCCCCCCCTGGGACCAAGTAAAAAAGTTAAAACAATTTTTTTCCATATGTGTAAAAAAAATAAATAAAAAATAAATTCCTAAATAAAGAAAAAAAAAATGTTATTCCCATAAATACATTTCTTTATCTAAATTAAAAAAACAAACAATAAAAGTACACATATTTAGTATCGCCGCGTCCGTAACGACCCAACCTATAAAACTGTCCCACTAGTTAACCCCTTCAGTAAACACCGTGAGAAAAAAAAAAACGAGGCAAAAAACAACGCTTTACCATACCGCCGAACAAAAAGTGGAATAACACGCGATCAAAAAGACAGATATAAATAACCATGGTACCGCTGAAAACGTCATCTTGTCCCGCAAAAAACGAGCTGCCATACAGCATCATCAGCAAAAAAATAAAAAAGTTATAGTCCTGAGAATAAAGCGATGCAAAAATAATTATTTTTTCTATAAAATAATTTTTATCGTATAAAAGCGCCAAAACATAAAAAAAATATAAATGAGGCATCGCTGTAATCGTACTGACCCGAAGAATAAAACTGCTTTATCAATTTTACCAAGTGCGGAACGGTATAAACGCCTCCCCCAAAAGAAATTCATGAATAGCTGGTTTTTGATCATTCTGCCTCACAAAAATCGGAATAAAAAGCGATCAAAAAATGTCATGTGCCCGAAAATGTTACCAATAAAAACGTCAACTCGTCCCGCAAAAAACAAGACCTCACATGACTCTGTGGACTCAAATATGGAAATATTATAGCTCTCAAAATGTGGTAACGCAAAAAATATTTTTTGCAATAAAAAGCGTCTTTCAGTGTGTGACGGCTGCCAATCATAAAATCCGCTAAATAACCCGCTATAAAAGTAAATCAAACCCCCCTTCATCACCCCCTTAGTTAGGGAAAAATAAAAAAAATGTATTTATTTCCATTTTCCCATTAGAGTTAGGGTTAGGGCTAGGGTTATTGTTAGGGTTAGGGCTAGGGTTATTGCTAGGGTTATTGCTAGGGTTAGGGCTAGGGTTATTGCTAGGGTTATTGCTAGGGTTAGGGCTAGGGTTAGGGCTAGGGTTGGGGCTAGGGTTAAGGCTACAGTTAGGGTTGGGGCTAAAGTTAGGGTTTGGATTACATTTACGGTTGGGAATAGGGTTGGGATTAGGGTTAGGGGTGTGTCAGGGTTAGGGGTGTGGTTAGGGTTACCGTTGGGATTAGGGTAAGGGGTGTGTTTGGATTAGGGTTTCAGTTATAATTGGGGGGTTTCCACTGTTTAGGCACATCAGGGGCTCTCCAAACGGGACATGGCATCCGATCTCAATTCCAGACAATTCTGCGTTGAAAAAGTAAAACAGTGCTCCTTCCCTTCAGAGCTCTCTCGTGTACCCAAACAGGGGTTTACCCCAACTTATGGGGTATCGGCGTACTCAGGACAAATTGGACAACATCTTTTGGGGTCCAATTTCTCCTGTTACCCTTGGGAAAATACAAAACTGGGGGCTAAAAAAAGTTTTGTGGGAAAAAAAAGATTTTTTATTTTCACGGCTCTGCGTTGTAAACTGTAGTGAAACACTTGGGGGTTCAAAGTTTTCACAACACATCTAGATAAGTTCCTTGGGGGGTCTAATTTGCAATATGGGGTCACTTGTGGGGGGTTTGTACTGTTTGGGTACATCAGGGGCTCTGCAAATGCAACGTGACGCTTGTAGACCAATCCATCTAAGTCTGCATTCCAAACGGCGCTCCTTCCCTTCCGAGCTCTGCCATGCGCCCAAACAGTGGTTTACCCCCACATATGGGGTATCAGCGTACACAGGACAAATTGGACAACAACTTTTGGGGTCCAATTTATCCTGTTACCCTTGTGAAAATACAAAACGGGGGGCTAAAAAATCATCTCTGTGAAAAAGAGGAATTTTTATTTTCACGGCTCTGCGTTATATACTGTTGTGAAACACTTGGGGGTTCAAAGTTCTCACAACACCTCTAGATAAGTTCCTTGGGAGGTCTAGTTTCCAATTTGGGGTCACTTGTGGGGGGTTTCTACTGTTTGGGTACATCATGGGCTCTGCAAATGCAACGTGATGCCTGCAGACCAATCCATTTAAGTCTGCATTCCAAATGGCGCTCCTTCCCTTCCGAGCTCTGTCATGCGCCCAAACAGTGGTTCCCCCCCACATATGGCATATCAGCGTACTCAGGACAAATTGGACAACAACTTTTGGGGTCCAATTTCTTTTCTTACCCTTGGGAAAATAAAAAAATGGGGGCGAAATGATCATTTTTGTGAAAAAATATGATTTTTTATTTTTACGGCTCTGCATTATAAACTTCTGTGAAGCACTTGTTGGGTCAAAGTGCTCAACACACATCTAGATAAGTTCCTTAAGGGGTCTACTTTCCAAAATGGTGTCACTTGTGGGGGTTTCAATGTTTAGGCACATCAGGGGCTCTCCAAACGCAACATGGCGTCCCATCTTAATTCCAGTCAATTTTGCATTGAAAAGTCAAATGGCGCTCCTTCCCTTCCGAGCTCTGCCCTGCGCCCAAACAATGGTTTACACCCACATATGGGGTATCGTCGTACTCAGGACACATTGCACAACAACTTTTGGTCCATTTTCTCCTGTTACCCTTGGTAATATAAAACAAATTGGAGCTGAAATAAATTTTGTGTGAAAAAAAGTTAAATGTTTATTTTTATTTAAACATTCCAAAAATTCCTGTGAAACACCTGAAGGGTTAATAAATTTCTTGAATGTGTTTTTGAGCACCTTGAGGGGTGCAGTTTTTAGAATGGTGTCACACTTGGGTATTTTCTGTCATATAGACCCTTCAAAATGACTTCAAATGAGATGTGGTCCCTAAAAAAAATGGTGTTGTAAAAATGAGAAATTTCTGGTCAACTTTTAACCCTTAGGCTATGTTCACACGCTGCGGTTTTTGCTGCGGATTCGCAGCGGATTTGCAGCTGCGGATCCGCAGACGTTTTCCATGCAGGGTACAGTACAATGTTACCCTATGGAAAACCAAATCCGCTGTTCCCTCGTTGCTTTTTTCCGCTGGAAAATCAGCGCTGATTTTCTGCGGAAAAAAAGAAGTAGCATGTCACTTCTTTCTGCGGATTCCGCAACTGTTTTCCACCTGCACCAATAGGAGAGTGCAGTTGGAAAACCGCAGTGGAATCTGCAGGAGAAACCGCACAAAAAACCGCAGGGAAATCCACCGCCGTTTAGCACTGCAGGATTTCCAAATCAGGACCTGAAAAATCCGCAGAAAAAAAAGGATGGTGTGAACAAGCCCTTATAATTCCCTAACAAAAAAAAATTTGGTTCCAAAATTGTGCTGATGTAAAGTAGACATGTGGGAAATGTTACTTATTAAGTATTTTACGTGACATATGTCTGTGATTTAAGGGCATAAAAATTCAAAGTTGGAAAATTGCGAAATTTTCCAAATTTTCGCCAAATATCCGTTTTTTTCACATATAAACGCAAGTTATATCGAAGAAATTTTACCACTAACATGAAGTAGAATATGTCACGAGAAAACAATGTCAGAATCGCCAAGATCCGTTGAAGCGTTCCAGAGTTATAACCTCATAAAGGGACAGTGGTCAGAATTGTAAAAATTGGCCTGGTCATTAACGTGCAAACCACCCTTGGGGGTGAAGGGGTTAAAATACACTGTTCCAAATTATTAGGCACAGTAGAATTTCTAAACATTTGATATGTTTTAAAGAACTGAAAATGCTCATTTATGGAATTTGCAGCTTTAGGAGGTCACATTCACTGAGCAAAAAAGCTATTTAACTCCAAAACATCCTAACAGGCCAAGTTACATGTTACCATAGGAACCCTTCTTTGATATCACCTTCACAATTCCTGCATCCATTGAGTTTCTGCTTGTATTTCTTTGCATGAAGTCAGAATAGCCTCCCAGAGCTGCTGTTTTGATGTGAATGGCCTCCCACCCTCATAGATCTTTCGCTTGATGATACTCCAAAGGTTCTCTATAGGGTTGAGGTCAGGGGAAGATGGTGGCCACACCATGAGTTTATCTCCTTTTATGCCCATAGCAGCCAATGACTCGGAGGTATTCTTTGCAGCATGAGATGGTGCATTGTCAGCATGAAGATGATTTTGTTCCTGAAGGCACGTTTCTGCTTTTTATACCATGGAGGAAAGTTGTCAGTCATTTTCACACCTTCAGGAACCTTAAAGGACCCTACTAGCTGTTTCCCCATGATTCCGGTCCAAAACATGACTCCTCCACCTCCTTGCTGACGTTGCAGCCTTGTTGGGACATGGTGGCCATACACCAACCATCCACTACTCCATCCATTTGGAACATCCAGGGTTGCTCAACACTTATCAGTAAACAAGAATGTTTGGAAATTAGTCGTCTTGTATGTGTGGGCCCAATGCAACCATTTCTGCTTGTGAACACTGTTTAAGGGTGGCCGAATAGTAGGTTTATGCACCACAGCAAGCCTTTGAAGGAGCCTACACCTTGAGGTTCGAGGGACTCCAGAGGCACCAGCAGCTTCAAATATCTGTTTGCTGCTTTGTAATGGCTTTTTAGTAGCTGCTCTCTTAATCCGATGAACTTGCCTGGCAGAAATCTTCCTCATTATGCCTTTATCAGCACAAACACATCTGTGCTCAGATATAGCCACAAATCTCTTAACAGTACGATGATCACGCTTAAGTTTTCAGGAAATTTCTAATGTTTTCATCCCTTCACCAAGGCATTGCACTATTTGATGCTTTTCAGCAGCAGAGAGATCCTTTTTCTTTCCCATGTTACTTGAAAACTGTGACCTGCTTAATAATGTGGAACATCATTTTTAAGTAGTTTTCCTTTAATTAGAATCACCTGGAAAACTAATTATCCCATGTGTTTAAGATTGATTTCAGTGATCCATTGAGCCCTGAGACACAATACCATCCACGAGTTTATTTGAAAAACAAAACAATTAAATCTTTATCACACTTAAATCCAATTTGCATAATAATTTGGAACACAGTGTAGTAACATAGTTATTAAGGTTGAAGGAAGACTTTAAGTCCATCTAGTTCAACCCATAGCCTAGCCTAACATGCCCTGACATGTAAGCTGTTGATCATCCAGCAATATACGATGGCTGGGGTCCACATAAACAGCTGCTAGAAGAATTTTATTTTCTAATAGCCGTGTCTCTCTCTGTTTCATTGAGAAAGCAATGCCATCTGCGATTAAACCTCCTCTTTGGGACAGGCAAAACAACAAGTTATTCCACTCCTTTATAAAAATGCCAGCAGTTAAATCCTCAGCTTGTAACTCTTTAGTCACTGTAAATCGGTGATGAAGAAATTCCTTCAATTCAGCCACCTGTGTCCATTGACCTTCATGTAGTGTTACCTGAGGGTTGGCCATGTCTACAAGGAAGGGTTTCAGCTCAAGCAGTCACTCAATCATTAAATAGGTGTGCCCCACCGAGTGTCTTGATCCACAATTACCCCTTTTCCAGCACGTCTCTTCAAGTTGGAATCAATTTTAGGGGTTCTGGCAGCAATAGCCAATTTCCTCACTTTTCTAATTAGAGTTCCAGCATGTCCCTCTTGCAGACTATCTCTTATTGCCAGCTGCAGCGTGTGCACAACACAGCGCATGTGATGAATAGGAAAGAGGTGTGAAGCAGCTTCGACAAGATCATCTAATTGTAAAGAATCATTTTGCTGTTCTTCTGTAGTAATATCTGTTTGTTCCTCCGTTATGGGAACAGGACTATGGCCTTCCATCTCCAACATACTGAATGTAAAATGTTCTTCTAGCTGCTGGTCACCTTAATTGTACTTACCATGTTTGCAGCATTATCAGTTACACTAGCAAGAACCTGTTTTTTAGTTCATAATGTTGCAGAACTTTTTCCACTAAGGTGTGGAGAAACAGGCTGCTCTGAAGAGCTTTAGTATCTTTTACTGCCAGCGTCTTAACAATTTTTTTGTTGTCAGAAACATATCGAACATTGATAGCAAAATAGTTCACTCTGTGACGTGTGCAGGCATCCATTTTAAGAAATACAAAGTGTCTCTTGAGAGTCTTTTTAAGATCTTCCTTTTGGTTAAGGGCTTCTTCAATCACTAATTTTCTAATACTTTCTCTTTCAAGAGAAACACCAAGTTTGTGGGCCATTTCTCCATTAAGAGCTGTAAAAGCTGCTAATGCAAATAATGATAATGGTACACAGTCCTTCACAACAAGTTCGAAGTGCTGTCTTTCAAACACATCTTCTGTCATTGTTGCAGTAACTTTGTCACTTACAAAATATCTTGTAATTGATGTTTGAGACGCTCTTTTCCCCTCCTTTGCCTGGCGGGAAGTGCTGGTCTCTGGTTTCTTGGTGCTGCTGTGATCTTTTTCAATCACAGCTTTGTAAATTTATGGGTGGCAGCATTGTAAATGTCTTCTTAGATTGGAAGCTCTTGAAGGAGCATTTTTATCGCTGCCTGAGTATGCACTGATTTTGGCATCACAGCATTTGTTTTCATCTGGGTCACTTATAAACTTACACACAAAGTGTTTTTTTATCTTGAGTCACTGTAAAATGCTCAAATACAGCTGACTTCATAAGATGCTTCTTAGACATTTTGTAATTATGTAAATTCGCTCTCAAAATATTTTTATCCTGTAAAAAAATAAGGTATATTGTAATTCTTGCAAGAATAAGGAATCGTGCATTGTATAATTTAGGATATAAATAAAACAATATTTGCATAAATCAATAGGACAGATGATAAGTATAAAGTTTGTAAAATATGTTAGATAGCTTTATGCTGAACTTTCAATGTCAGGCTTGTCTCAGTGTACAGCTCACTAAATGCTTCACATATTTCTTCACAGTCTATGAAGAGGGGAGGAGGGAGGGAGCATCTTTGTGCTGAATCATATTGCAGAACGCACACACAAATATATCTGTGCTCATAGATCCTGTTACTGTATTTCTGAATTTGAGATGTTAGAAAACAGTTTTTCCCCTTATATTCTATGTATAGTGTATATAAGTCATCAGAGCAGCTAATTTTTCCAAACATGAGCTAAGAGGTAAAACAAATTAAAACATCAGTCATACAGAGACAACATATACTGGACTATTGATTTATACACAGTTTATTAAAAGTTTAGATATGCTTTAGGAGGTACTTACATTCTTTAATCCTGCTTTCCTGTTCATTCCAGAAGTTCTGAGATGAATGTAGGCTTTCCTTCCATATGTGTTTATTTTTTCCCCTTATCTGTAGAGGAGGAGCCTCACTACTTATCATGAACATAAACTGCAGCACAGATTCATCTCAGTCTAGACCTTAGATCAGGGATAGGACAGACATTTATAGGACATTTCATAACTTTCCCAAATTCTTATGAAAAAAATATTCTCCACAAACTGCATTGAACTAATGTACCCAATTTACTATATATTTTAGGAGTCGGAGTCGGTCCATTTTATACCGAATCCAACTCCACCAAAATGGGCTCAGACTCCGACTCCACGACTCCGACTCCACAGCCCTGCTGTGCAGAGCATGGTTCTTTATTTCTACTGACTCTTACAGTTATTGCCAAATTTGCCACACAGCGTATTTGTGCACCTGTACATTATTTTGAAATTAAAGGTGTTCGATTTTGGAGATCCCCCCCCCCCCCACCCCACACACTAACACCTTTTAGGCCTCATTCACACGTCAATATATTTCATGTACTCGGAAAAAAATATACGTATTTTGGATTTAAGTGTTATCAGTGTTTCATTAGACTTTTACATGTATGGGCAAAGTATAAGGCCACATGCACATATTCAGTATTTTACATCAGTATTTGTAAGCCAAAACCAGGAGTTGGTGATAAATCTAGAAGTGGTGACGTGTTTCTATTATACTCTTATTGTTCCACTCCCGATTTTGGCTTAAAAATACTGATGTAAAATACTGAACGTGTGAATGTGGCCTAAAGATTCTGCAGTGTTAATAAATGACAGCACAAGCACTTAATTGACATGATGCCGTTCGTGTGCTGTCCATGTGAAATTTTTCATAGGTCCCTTAGACTTTTCATCTGTTCTGCCAGTAAAAAATGGACGTTTCCGTTATTTTTTGGATGGATATGCAGTCTCCATAAACATACAGACGTGAACATTGCAAGGTTTAACATTGACTCCTGAATGGAAACGAAACGGACCCAATTATTGTGAATGGGGTCCATCTGACACCATCTGGATCAGTCATAGGCTGTATGCGTTTTTTGCAGGAGTTTAGTTTTTCTGTTTCTTATAGAAGAAATTCTATGGATTTGTATTTTATTAGTTCATGCTACGGGTACTTGTTTCATTTTTACTGTAGAGTTTTTATTCTTTCTGAGATTATTATGTTGGGTGTACTGACTTTTGTAAGGGCAATTCCACTTGAGCCAGTATTATTTATTTTTTATTTTTTTTGACAGGGCAGGTTGAAGAATGAGGCGTTTTTGTGAGTTGGAGGAATCCTAAACAACAAATAAAGCATGTGAGTATCACAGTGTCCCATCTTACTGTTAGTTACCGTATGTATAATATGGTGGAGACACTTTTTCAGCCCTTTTGCTATTGTACACTGAATATTATTGTTATTGCGTTCTGTATATTTTTTTTTCGCGGGTACATCCCAGATGATATATTTTCTTGGTCGCTTTATTGGGGGACATAGTAACCATGGGTTAGACTGCTGCCACTTCTAAAAATTGTCATGATTGCTAATACCACATGCATATTAACTGGTACTATACCTTTTATTTATACTTTTTATTATGCCCGATGAATACCCGAAAAAATTAAAGACAATGGCAGAAAATTCTTTTGTTCAGCTTGCCTCCTAAGGCTATGTGCAAATGTTGTGGATTTTGATGCAGATCCGCAGCGTTTTTGGACTTGCGGAATTGCATCAAATCCGCAGTGTAGTGCACAAGCAATATTAGTCAATGGGAAATTGACATTTGGTGTGCACATGCTGCAGAAAAAAATGCTCGGATTTGCAGAGTTTTATTTTCCGCAGAATGTCAGTTCTTCTTGCGTATCTGCAGCGTTTCTGCACCCATTGACTTCCATTGAGTCAGGCAAATCCGCAGAAAAACCGCAGGTTTAAAAAAGATCTGCTTATTTGATGCGGCGTTGCCTGCGAGAATTGCTGCAGATCGAGAGGAGAAAGAGTGTGGGCGGAGACTGTGCAGAGAAGATGTGCGAGTGTATGTGTGTGTCTGTGTCTTTGTCTGTGTGTGCCTGCGGGCATCTGCGGGGCTGTGTGTGTATGCGCGGGGCTGTGTGTGTGTGGGGGGGAAACTGCGGGGCTGTATGTAGGCAGGCATCGTCCGACGGGCCTGCTAGTCCCATCCGGCTATGCCTGCTACCGTGACAGCTAGCCGGATGATGGGACAGTAGTAGTCCCATCATCTGGCTACTGTGTAAAGCAAAACAACAGTATACTCCCTGATCCGATGTAATCCATTTAATAACGAGTGTCCCACGACGATCTCCCGTGGAGATTTGTTGCATCGGCAGATGCGACCGCTCTCCAGGGGCTCCGGTGATACAATGATGGCAGGTAATCCTCCGTACTGTATCCCTCTGCTGCTGTGAGTGCAGAGTTCATACTGTCACTTGCGGCACCGCTGCATGGGAAAATTCTCACGCAGCAGTGCCGTAAAGTGAGAGCCCATTGAACCCTCAGTGATAACACTGCAGGAGCCATTGTCTCCTGTCAGTGTATCACTGGAGGCCTATAGAGCAGTCACATCTCCTGATGTTACAGCTCTATAGGGGAGATAATCGTGGGACACTCGTTATTAAATGGACTGCGTCGGACCAGGGAATATTTGTGTTGGTTTATTATTTTTTCTTTTTTTGCAGTAGATCGAGGGCGTCGCATGGATTGGCAGAACAATAAAGATGGCAAAACTGTGTTGTGTTTTATTTCATTAAAATACTTAATTCTGGCTGTTTATTTAACCCTTTCACAACTATAGGATTAGTAATGGATAGGTATCTTATTGACGCCTCTCCATTACTAAGCCGGCTTGATGTCACCTTAACATTCAAAGGAGGCATCAACCCCCAACTATTACCCCATGTGCCACCGCTACAGGGCAATGGGAAGAGAGAGGCTAAGTGCCAGAATTGGCGCATCTTACAGATGCGCTATTTCTAGGTCATCTTTAAGCTGGTGTTTGTAGCCGAGGGGGGCCATTATCCATGGCCCCTTTCTAGGCTATGAATATCAGCCCAAAGCTGTCTGCAATGCCTTTTCTGGCTATTATAGGGGGACCCCACATCGTTTTTTTTTTTGGAGGGGGTCCCCCTATTTTAACCCCTTCACCCCCAAGGGTGGTTTGCACGTTAATGACCGGGCCAATTTTTACATTTCTGACCACTGTCTCTTTATGAGGTTATAACTCCGAAACGCTTCAACGGATCTTAGCGATTCTGAGATTATTTTCTTGTAACATATTGTACTTCATGATAGTGGTAAAATTTCTTCGATATCACTTGCGTTTATTTGTGAAAAAAAGGAAAATTGGCGAAAATTTTGAAAATTTCGCAATTTTCCAACTTTGAATTTTTATTCTGTTAAACCAGAGAGTTATGTGACACAAAATAGTTAATAAATAACATTTCCCACATGTCTACTTTACATCAGCGCAATTTTGGAAACAAAATTTTTTTTTTTTAGGAATTATAAGGGTTAAAATTTGACCAGCAATTTCTCATTTTTACAACATAATTTACAAAACCATTTTTTTTAGGGACCACCTCACATTTGAAGTCATTTTGAGGGGTCTATATGGCAGAAAATACCAAAAAGTGACACCATTCTGAAAACTGCACCCCTCAAGCTGCTCAAAACCACATTCAAGAAGTTTATTAACCCTTCAGGTGTTTCACAGCAGCAGAAGCAACATGGAAGGAAAAAATTAACATTTTACTTTTTAGTCACAAAAATGATCTTTCAGCAATAATTTTTTTAATTTCCCAAGGGTAAAAAGAGAAAATGGACCTTAAAAGTTGTTGCCCAATTTGTCCTGAGTACGCTGATACCCCACATGTGAGGGAGAACCACTTTTTGGGCGCACGGCAGAGCTCAGAAGGAAAGGAGCGTCGTTTGACATTTTCAAGCTAAAATTGGCTGCAATTGAAATTGGACGCCATGTCGTGTTTCGCCAGCCCCTGATGTGCCTAAACAGTGGAAACCCTCCATAAGTGACCCCATTTTGGAAACTAGACCCCCTAAGGAACTTATCTAGATGCGTCGTGAGCACTTTTATCCCCCAAGTGCTTCACGAAAGTTTATAACGCCCGGGTGTGAAAATAAAAAATCCTATTTTTTCTACAAACATGATCGTTTAGTCCCCAATTTTTTATTTTCTCAAGCGTAGCAGGAGAAATTGGACCCCAAAAGTTGTTGTCCAATTTGTCCTGAGTACGCTGATACCCCATATGTGGGGGGAACCACTGTTTGGGCGCATGGCAGGGCTCAGAAGGAAAGGAGCGCCCTTTGACATTTTCAAGCTAAAATTGGCTGGAATTGAGATCGGATGCCATGTCGTGTTTGGCGAGCCCCTGATGTGCCTAAACAGTGGAAACCCCCCATAAGTGACCCCATTTTGGAAACTAGACCCCCTAAGGAACTTATCTAGATGTGTCGTGAGCACTTTTATCCCCCAAGTGCTTCACGAAAGTTTATAACGCCCGGGTGTGAAAATAAAAAATCCTATTTTTTCTACAAACATGATCGTTTAGTCCCCAATTTTTTATTTTCTCAAGGGTAGCAGGAGAAATTGGACCCCAAAAGTTGTTGTCCAATTTGTCCTGAGTACGCTGATACCCCATATGTGGGGGGGAACCACTGTTTGGGCGCATGGCAGGGCTCAGAAGGAAAGGAGCGCCCTTTGACATTTTCAAGCTAAAATTGGCTGGAATTGAGATCGGATGCCATGTCGTGTTTGGCGAGCCCCTGATGTGCCTAAACAGTGGAAACCCCCCATAAGTGACCCCATTTTCTGAGGGCATCATGTTCCGTTTGCAGAGCCCCTGATGTACCTAAACAGTAAAAAAAACCCACAAGTGACATCATTTTGGAACCTAGACCCCCATGGAACTTACTTAGATGTGCCCCCTCTTTGGAACTAATCTACTGGTTCCTAATTAGTAGTGCATGGAGGTGTGGTACAATTTGAAGCAGTCCTTCATACACAGGCCAGGTTTGTCGGGGCAGGTGTCGCATTGGTAGATGGTGTCCTTGCGTACTCCTCGTTTGTAGCACACTCGGCACCTTTTTTGCGGCTTACCTTTTCTACCAGTTGGCGGGACCACCCCCGGAAAATGCTGACCTGGTACAATACGAGCACCCTCAGTTCCGGAAGTACTGGGGCCCGCTCCTTCCCTCGTGCCAAACATCAGGGCCTTAACCACTACCTCCTGGAACTGAAGGTACGTCATATCGGTGTGGCGTGCACATCGTGACAGCAGGAAAGCGTTAAGCATTGCCATTTGTACGATGTACACCGACAGCATTTTGTACCACACCTTGGCCTTCCTCAAAGCACTGTACGGTTGGAGGAGTTGATCGGAGAGATCAACGCCCCCCATGTTTTTGTTGTACCCCAGTACACAGTCCGGTTTGCAGACCTGTGTAGAGGTTCCCCGTACAGTGCTGAGGGCGCTGCCATCACCGTGTATGGTGGTCAACAGAAGGACATCCCTCTTGTCCTTGTACTTGACCACCAGCAGGTGGTCGCTACATTGGGCTTTGCTCTCACCTTTTCTGAGCATCTGCCCAAGTAGCGTCTTCGGGAGGCCTCTCTGATTTTTGCGGACAGTACCACAGGCTGCGGTACCTTGCGCAGAGAGGGATTTGTAGAGTGGGATGCTGGAATAAAAGTTATCAGTGTAGAGGTGATAACCTTTATCCAGCAGTGGGTGCACCAAATCCCACACTATTTTCCCACTCACTCCCAAGACAGGGGGACACTCAGGCGGTTCAATCCTGCTGTACTTCCCTTCATAAACTCTAAAGCTGTGGGTGTACCCTGAGGTACTCTCACACAGCTTGTAGAGTTTGATTCCGTACCTGGCCCTTTTGTTGGGCAGGTATTGACGGAATCTGAGCCGCCCCTTAAAATGAACCAAGGACTCATCCACACAGATGTTCCTTTTGGGCACGTACACTTCAGCAAACTTTTTGCTGAAGTGTTCGATGACCGGCCGAACTTTGAACAGACGGTCAAAATTGGGGTCATCTCGTGCGGGACACTGTGCATTATCGGAATAATGCAGGAATTTGTGGATGGCCTCAAAACGCGTCCGAGCCATGACCATTCGGCACACTGGAATGTTATATAAAATATCCACACTCCAATATTGCCGAAGTTCTGGCTTCTTCACGATCCCCATGTGGAGGACCAGGCCCCAAAACTGCATCATTTCAACTGCGTCTACAGGAGACCAGTTAGAAAATGATGAACCGGGGTTTTGCTCCAAAAATTGCCAAGCATATAAATTAGTTTGCTCCACCATGAGGTTAACAAAATCCTCAGAGAAAAAGACTTTGAAAAAGTCTATTTCTGTGAGGCCGGTGGTGTCAAACCTGATTCCTGATTCTGCCACAAAATCAGGAATCAGTGGCTCGTAATT
Organism: Ranitomeya variabilis; assembly: GCF_051348905.1. Lineage (NCBI taxonomy): Eukaryota > Metazoa > Chordata > Amphibia > Anura > Dendrobatidae > Ranitomeya > Ranitomeya variabilis. The sequence continues at coordinate 77,680,806 of NC_135233.1, forward strand.
TTCGGGGGGCGAGGTCCATATGGGGTCCGAAGAAGGGCGCGCTGGTTCATCTTCAGGAGTGGGTGCTGCGTCATCTTCTCTCCTGGGGCGTCTGCGAGGCGGTTCCGCAGGACCCGAGGAGGAAGATGAGGAGGAGGAAGAGGATGAAGAATCTGAAGAGTAAAGGAATGTGGGATCCTCTCCCTCGCTATCAGTGTCGGAGGCAAGAAAAGAATATGCCTCCTCTGCTGAATAGCGCTGCTGGGACGAACGGGACATTTTTTGTGTGAGTATGGTGCTTGGGTGCAATTTATTGGAACTGTGTACGCGTGGGGGGGGGGGGGGGATAGTGTTTGGTGCAAACTTCTGAAAAGTAAAAGCTAAAAGAAAAAAAGCAAATAGGGAAAAAAAATACCTGTGAAAGGAAAAGTCTAAAACAGCAGGCCCTAGCTCTGATAAGTGAACTGCGTCACTTATCAAAGTTCGGCGCCTGCTGGGTGTGTGAATGGGGATGTGGAAAAAACGCCAGGCACGAGAGCTCTGATAAGTGAACCGAATCACTTATCAAAGTTCGGCGGCTGGGTGCGCGGACGGGGATGTGGAAAAAAAAAACAAAAAACGAAAGGCACGGGTTCAGATGCAGCGGCGGGGTGCGCGCAAGGGGATGTGGAAAAAAAAAAAAGAAACGAAAGGCACGGGTTCAGACGCAGCGGCGGGGTGCGCGCAAGGGTATGTGGAAAAAAAAAAAAAGAAACGAAAGGCACGGGCTCAGACGCGGCGGCGGGGTGCGCGCAAGGGGATGTGGAAAAAAAAAAAAGAAACGAAATGCACGGGCTCAGACGCAGCGGCGGGGTGCGCGCAAGGGGATGTGGAAAAAAAAAAAAGAAACGAAAGGCACGGGTTCAGACGCAGCGGCGGGGTGCGCGCAAGGGGATGTGAAAAAAAAAAAAAAGAAACGAAAGGCACGGGTTCAGACGCAGCGGCGTGGTGCGCGCAAGGGGATGTGAAAAAAAAAAAAAGAAACGAAAGGCACGGGTTCAGACGCAGCGGCGGGGTGCGCGCAAGGGGATGTGGAAAAAAAAAAAAGAAACGAAAGGCACGGGTTCAGACGCAGCGGCGGGGTGCGCGCAAGGGGATGTGGAAAAAAAAAAGAAACGAAAGGCACGGGTTCAGACGCAGCGGCGGGGTGCGCGCAAGGGGATGTGGAGAAAAAAAAGAAACGAAAGGCACGGGTTCAGACGCAGCGGCGGGGTGCGCGCAAGGGGATGTGGAAAAAAGAAACGAAAGGCACGGGTTCAGACGCAGCGGCGGGGTGCGTGGACGGGGATGTGGAGGAGAAAAGTGAGCACGAGTGTTGATCGGTGAACTGCGTCACCAATCAACGCTCGGCGGCTGGTAAATTTGGGCACGGACGGACGCGGCGCAAAGTGAGGGTGGAGGGGGAAGGGGGGATGGGGGGTAAGGAGGGATGGGGGGGTAAGGGGGGATGGGGGGGGGGGGGGGTAAGAAAGATCGGGCCGGGATCGGGGTATCAACACTTACGGTTGTAGTCTCTCTTCTTTCTTCTGTCTTCTTTCTTCTGTCTTCTTTCTTTTGTTTTTTTAGCGAGAATTATGGTGTCACAGGCTACTGTGGCACCACAAGTCTCAGCACAGGAGGGGGATCTGACAGCGTGACCGCTCTGCAGGAACCCTCACCAAGTGTGAGGATTCCTGCAGAGCAGTCAGACAGGTCAGGGACAGGTGAGACAGGTCACAGAGCGGTCACACCGCTGCTGTGACCTGTGATTGGTGGGATCGATGATCACATCGATCCCACCAATCAGGGGAGGCCCTGGTGACGCCGGTGTTGCTAGGCATCAGCCTATGATCGGAGCTCACAGCTCCGGTCATAGGCAGGTTACCGGCAGGTCACCAGCAAGTGACCGGCAGGTCACCATCAGGGCACAGCGCGGTCATACCGCTGCTGTGCCCTGCGATTGGCGTGATCGACGATCACATCGATCGCGCCAATCAGCAGGAGCAGGCAGAGGAGGCGAGGCAGGGCACCGGAGCGCAGTTAGAAGCAGGGCACAGCGCGGTAATATCGCCGCCGCTGCAATCCGGGGGGGTTTTGGCCGGTGCCTGGCGTTGCCAGGCACCGGCCCCAGGATCGAGTACATCGGTACTCGATCCTAGCCTGGGACCTCACTGTTTCAGCCAATCTGATTGGCTGAAACAGTGAGAAAGGCTGTGATTCGCTGTTCAGAATTGAACAGCCAATCACAGCGATCGGGAGGCCGGGGGGCGGCGCCATACCCTAAAATGCCGAGGCCATCTTCCGTAAGGTAAGGTGGCGTCGGAATTTTAATGCGATCACCGCGACTTAAGTCGCGGTGTCGCATTAAAGGGCATGATGTACTATCTCGTCGGCGGTCATACGGGCCCACCCCATCTCGACGGGATAGTACGTCCGATGTCAGGAAGGGGTTAATAGCCAGAAAAAAGGCTAAATATACAGCTGCCGGCTGATATTCATAGCCTGGGAAGATCCATGGGTATTAACCCCTTCCCATGCTATAAACATCGGCACCTAGTCGCTGCCTTTCCCTCTGTGGTGCAGAAAATTGCGCAGGAGACCACAACATTTTTTTTTTCTTAAGTTTTTTTTTTTTTTTTTTAAATTAAACAGATATTACATTTAAGGCCGGGGTCACACTTGCGAGAAACTCGCACGAGTCCCTCTCCTCAATACCTGGCACTGCTGCCGACACTCGGGACTGGAGTGTGCGGCTGCATGTATTTCTATGTAGCTGAATGCTCCAGTCCAAGTAGCGGCGGCAGTGGCGGGTGTTGAGGTGCAAGACTCGTACGAGTTATGCGCAACCCAGCCTAACGCAGATTTTGTGTGTGTCTTTATTTAACTCTTTGTGTACCATTTTATTATGTTTATTACTAAACATCGGGCTTGGTATTATCTATCCATCTATCGATATACACTACCGTTGAAAAGTTTAGGGTCACTTAGAAATTTCCTTATTTTTTGAAAGAAAAGCACAGTTTTTCCAATGAAGCTAATATTAAAGGGAACCTATCACCCCGTTTTTTTCGGTATGAGATAAAAATACTGTTAAATAGGGCCTGAGCTGTGCATTACAATAGTGTAGTTTGTGGACCCCGATTCCCCACCTATGCTGCCGAAATACGTTACCAAAGTAGTCATTTTCGCCTGTCAATCAGGCTGGTCAGGTCGGATGGGCGTGGCTTCTTCCCCCAGATATTGCGTAGTTTTCCGTTGGTGGCGTAGTGGTGTGCGCATGTCCAACGTCCCCAATCCTGCACGGGGGGGTGAAAATAGCAGCGATGTCCGTTATTCCATTGGTGGTCGGTGGGCGCGGCCATCTTCCTTTGGCCGCGCGTGCGCAGAAGCGGCGCTCTGCTGGCCGCGGCTTCAGGAAAATGGCCGCGGGATGCCGCGCGTGCGCAGATGGAGATCGCGGCGGCCATTTTCCTGAAGCCGCGGCCAGCAGAGCGCCGCTTCTGCGCACGCGCGGCCAAAGGAAGATGGCCGCGCCCACCGACCACCAATGGAATAACGGACATCGCTGCTATTTTCACCCCCCCGTGCAGGATTGGGGACGTTGGACATGCGCACACCACTACGCCACCAACGGAAAACTACGCAATATCTGGGGGAAGAAGCCACGCCCATCCGACCTGACCAGCCTGATTGACAGGCGAAAATGACTACTTTGGTAACGTATTTCGGCAGCATAGGTGGGGAATCGGGGTCCACAAACTACACTATTGTAATGCACAGCTCAGGCCATATTTAAAAGTATTTTTATCTCATACCGAAAAAAACGGGGTGATAGGTTCCCTTTAAATGATTCAGAAATACACTCTATACATTGTTAATGTGGTAAATGACTATTCTAGCTGCAAACGTCTGGTTTGTAAAGCAATATCTTCATAGGTGTATAGAGGCCCATTTCTAACAACCATCACTCCAGTGTTCTTATGGTACTTGGTGTTTGCTAACTGTGTAAGAAGGCTAATGGATGGTTAGAATACCCTTGACAACCCTTGTGCATGTTAGCACAGCTGAAAACAGTTTTGCTGATTATAGAACCTATAAACCTGACCTTCCTTTGAGCTACTTGAGAATCTGGAGCATTACATTTGTTGGTTCCATTAAACTCTCAAAATGGCCAGAAAAAAAGAACTTTCTATCTATAGATCTTTCTATCCATTTATAGATCTATCTATCTATATATTATCTTCTCTATCTATCTATAGATCTATCTATCTTTCTATCCTATATTTATCTATAGATAGATCTATAGATCTATCTATTTATCTATCTATAGATCTATCTATCTGTGTGGGTAAACATTATTCTTCAATGGCGTATGTAAATGAAGAGGTTGGACAAGAAATGACATCACAAGTCGTTTTTTGTTTTTTTTAAATAATAGATCTTTATTTAGCTTAAAAAGCATACAAATCCGCGTGAAAAAAAGCACATGAAAATTTGCATCAAAAACGCATCAAATCCACATGGATTTTTACCTGCGTTTTCTGCCAAGAGATGCAGAATCTGCTCAGAAAATTCCACAGGCAAATTTGCAACATGTGCATATACCATAAAAATATAAGAAGTAACAAAGGAGTTATTAGTATCACAGAATACTATAAATAAGAAGAACTACAACAACACAGATTACAAAGTAAGCGTTCATACGGTTACATCAGAAAAAAACCATACGTTTTGAGTTTTAGAATATAACAATATTTTTTGTGCTTTTATTGTGCTAACATAGTGAAACATAAAACTATACATTTCGTATCACTGTATTGTCACACGTGTATTTCTTGAGAAAACTTTGTCAATGTCTGGCGGCATCTGCAGTCTCCTTCTTCGGGACCTTACTGTGCATGACGGCACTTGCACTAGATCTTGGGTGGGAGAGACATGATTGAAAGTAGAGTGACCTGCCAATCAGTGATAGAAAGCAGGCAGCGGGTAGGGAGGAGGGTCAGCAGACCTGTAAGTGCAGCGCTAGCCCACTACACTGGTGGCTTATTTGCATAACAATTCAACAATACATTTCCTTAAATGTAGTATTGAATGACACCACCCATTTTGCCATGCAGAATACTGCAAAAAACTAAGACAGTGATGAAATAGTGAAAAAATAAAATAAAATGTAAAACTGACATTGTTTGGTTCTTTTGTTTGACTCTCATAGTATGGCAATAATGGTCTGGAAACATGAATCTCCAGGTCATTGTGATTATGGAGATACCAAATTTGTATAGATAACTTTTTTTTCCCATCACTTAAACTCAGTTTTGTTTTTCTTTTTTGAGACCTGAAACTTTATTTTTATTTGTGCCCCCAACTGGCAGTTTTGTCAATACTAATTTGCGGCACAGCATTTTGATGTATTGTTTTGGGAAGGTGTGGTGCCCAAAAAGCCATTTTTCTTGCATTTTTACTTATTTCTCTTTCCAGCATTTACTGTATGGGTTAATTAATTTTATACTGACATGGACAGGGCTTTTACGGTTGTGATGATAGAAATGTGCTACTTGTTTTTTTTGTAAATTTCTTAATCTATTTTTAGTTTCAATATATTTTATTGAAAGTTTTTTAAAACAACAAAATATGAACAAACTTCAATAAAGAAGTACATGACATGTCAATGAAGATGAAAATGATTGCTATACAATAGTTATAGTTCTAGTTGGGGTAGACAAAACAAATAACGACATATAAACATGACGAACAAAGGGAGAGATACATAAGGGAGGGGTACATAGGTATAACCATTGAGTTGAAAATGACTTCAGTTGACCAATAAGAAGTGCTTAAGGAGATCAGCGTCCAATGAGTCCGGTGAGTTAGACAAACATTGCTAAGTAGAGTCTGAGTCTGAAATAGATCTGAATGGGGCCAGATGCATATTATATTGGTTAAGGGACAGAGGAAAATTTAGACGATCATAATAAATTTGCCAAAAACCTCTCAGTCTCTCAGTCACTCAATATTATGGGGAAAGCGTAAGTGCCTGGGTCAGAGAAGCATTAGAGTCGAGACCAAGCCAAGGATCCCAAATCCGGAAAAAGGTACTCCATTCGTCATTCCTGGTTGCTTGGATGCGTTCATATAATAGAATAGTATTGATTTTATCTATGACTAGAGAAATGGAGAGTGAATTAATTCTCCATTTAGCAGCGATATGTATTTTAGCTGCCATGCAGATAATAGTTACCAATTTATGCAGATTTTTAGAAAATCCAGGGAATTTTGCCCCCAGTAGAAATACTGTGGGATCAAGGGAGATCGCTCTTCCATAAATTCTCTCAACCATTGACTTGATCTCACTCCATAAAGCCACAGCAACTGGACAGCTCCACCATGTGTGCCACATATCTCCCAGAGCGTTGCAGCCTCTGAAACAAGTGTTAGGTACATTCGGGTGAATGGCATGAAGTTTCACAGGAACATAATAAGCTCTGTGGAGGAGTTTAATTGATGTTTCAGCTAAGGAGGCCTGATGGCTACCCTTTGTTAATGTATCGCAACACCTATGCCATGTCTCCAGGGGAAGAACAAGACCCAGATCCTCTTCCCATTGTGACGTAAACTTTAATTTTACATCTCTCTTAGGAGAATTAAAAGCAGAGTACACCAGAGAGATCATTCCCCTCCCCATAGGGTCGTACAGACATCTCTGCTCAAACCTGGTTGCAATAAATGGAGACCCATGTGGTAGGATCTGTCTGGCGAAATGAAAAACTTGGTTTATACGGAGAGCTTCCCTAAATGGTGGTTCATGGTTCTGAGTGAATTCCTGTCTAGTGAATAAGGTATTTAAAGGGGAGCAGAGTTGTTTAAATGTAGTGATACCCTTCAGTATCCACCAGGAAAAAAGAGCAGGTTCCAAACCCGGTAGGAACATGGGGTTATGGAATAGGGAAGTAAGTGGAGAAGAATTAGACTGTAGACCATACTTGAATCTCTCCTTTCTCCAAAGGATCAAGGAGTGAGCAGAAAAAGGCGCAGTTTCAGAAATATTTTGCGGGATTTTGCCAGTGGACCACAAGAGACCAGGGAGAGAAAAGGGTCTTAAAAAGAAGGATTCCAGATATACTCATCTGGGGCTTTTCGTGCCGTAGTTGACGTTAGCTAATTGAGCTATTTGGGCTGCTTTAAAATATAATGCTAGGTTGGGTAGGGAGAGTCCCCCTATTTTTCTATGTAGGAACATAATATTTTGTTTGATCCTTGGTCTCTTACCCCTCCAGATGAACTTAGAGATGAGCGTTTGAATATCCCGAAGAGTTTTTGATGGTATTGCAATTGGAAGGGAACGGAACAAATATAAAAATCGAGGGAGAGATATCATCTTAATGGCGTGTAAGCGGCCCAGCCATGACAAATTTAGGGTGGACCACCTAGCCAAGTCAGCCTGGAACTTACTAAACAGGGGGGGTAATTCCATTTAAAGAGAGACGACTTGTGAGATGTTAGGTTAATTCCAAGGTAGGTTAGAAAGTGGTCTTTTCTACTAAAGCCAAATTGAGCTACAAGATTATCTTGATCTGCCTTAGGGTACCGTCACACAGTCACACTTTGATCGCTACGACCGTACGATCCGTGACGTTCCAGCGATATCCATACGATATCGCTGTGTCTGACACGCAGCAGCGATCAGGGATCCTGCTAAGAATCGTACGTCGTAGCAGATCGTATGGAACTTTCTTTCGTCGCTTGATCACCCGCTGTCATCGCTGGATCGTTGTGTGTGACAGCGATCCAGCGATGCGTTCGCTGGTAACCAGGGTAAACATCGGGTAACTAAGCGCAGGGCCGCGCTTAGTAACCCGATGTTTACCGTGGTTACCAGCGTAAAAGTAAAAAAAAACAAACCGTACATGCTCACCATCTGATGTCCGTCAGGTCCCTTGCCGTCTGCTTTCCGCTCTGACTGTCTGCCGGCCGGAAAGTGAGAGCAGATCACAGCAGTGACGTCGCCGCTGTGATCTGCTCTCACTGTACGGCCGGATCTCAGTCAGAGCAGGAAGCAGACTGCAAGGGACCTGACGGACATCAGATGGTGAGCATGTACGGTTTGTTTTTTTTTACTTTACGCTGGTAACCACGGTAAACATCGGGTTACTAAGCGCGGCCCTGCGCTTAGTTACCCGATGTTTACCCTGGTTACCCGGGGACTTCGGCGTCGCTCCAGCGCCGTGATTGCAACGTGTGACCGCAGTCTACGACGCTGGAGCGATAATCGTACGACGCTGCGACGTCACGAATCGTGCCGTCGTAGCGATGTAAATGGTACTGTGTGACGGTACCCTTAGGAGTATTGACAAACAAAGCCTCAGATTTGTCAACATTGATTTTAAGACCTGACATCTTTTCAAAAGTGTGGAGGAGGGAGAACAGGTTAGGAAGAGTAGAGTAGGGGTTAATTAGGGACAGGAGAAGATCGTCAGCAAAGAGACTGACCTTATATTGTTCCCCAAGATCAGAGGGTCCCAATATGTTAGGGTTATTCCTTATGGATTCGGCAAGGGGCTCCATAGCCAAAGCAAATAATGCTGGTGAGAGTGGACACCCCTGGCGTGTACCACGTTGAATTATTATAGGGGAAGGGTTGGTGGTAGGAAGCTTAAGGTACGCAGATGGACGGTCATAAATTAGCTGGAGACCTGAAATCAGTTTTTGAGGGAAGCCGAATTTATTTAAGACTGACAAGAGGTATGGCCAGGAGAGCGAATCAAAAGCCTTTTCAATATCTAAGGCAATCATCATAAGGGGTTTACGAGAGCAGTTTGCAGAGTGAATGATATTAAGATTTCTCCTAATGTTGTCGGGTCCCTGTCGCAGGGGTATGAAGCCCACCTGGTCTCGATGTATCAGTGAGGGGAGAATCTTATTAAGTCTATTAGTAATAATTGATGTAAATATTTTGAGATCCACATTTAACAGTGATATGGGTCTGTAATTTTTAACAAGCAGATGATCTTTTTTAAGTTTAGGGATGACCGTTACATGGGCTAAATAAAACTCAGGGGGCATCTGTGAGCCATTTAAAAGGGCGTTACAAAAGGTTGCAATATGGGGCAAGAGTAAAGTTTTAAATTTTTTATAGTACATAGAAATTAGTCCATCAGGACCGGGGGCCTTCCCTGACTTCAGCTTTTTAATTACGGAGTCAATTACTTCCGGTAGTATTTCAGATTGTAGCTGCTGGGCAGTTGGCTTTGGTAAATTAGGGAGGGGTATATTCTGTAGGAAAGACTTTAAGAGACATGGGGGAGGGTCTTTAGGAGGGGAATATACAGTAGCTTCTGATAATATTCAAAAAATGTTTTATAAATAAAGTCTGAATGGGCCGATACACGTCCAGATGCGTCTTTAATAAAGGGTATAGAGTTTGAGTTCTTTAGATCGCAATTGACGGGCTAGCATTTTAGTGGGTTTGTTAGCTTGTTTGTGAAAGGTGGCTCGGGTCCACGCTAGGGCCCTTTCTGTTCTAACGGTTAAAATCGCATCTAACTGTAGTTTGACATTTGTGAAAGGTGGCTCGGGTCCACGCTAGGGCCCTTTCTGTTCTAACGGTTAAAATCGCATCTAACTGTAGTTTGACAACGTGTATTTGTTTAATCAAGTAATAGGAAGTAGACATCTGATTTGCTTGTTCAAGCTTGAATAATTTGGTTTCCAATTGACTTTGAAGTTCAGATCTGTCCTTCCTCCTAGTGGACGCTATTTTAATTAACGAGCCAGTGATGAATTTCTTATGGGCTAGCCATATATTACCAGGTGAAGCGTCCTCGTTCAAGTTGGATTGGAAAAAAAGTTTCAAGTCATCTGAAATTTGGGTAGATATCGCAGGGTCAACTAGCAAGGATTCATTTAACCTCCATTTATAGAGTTTGGATGAAACAATGTTAAATTTAAAAACAGAAAGAACCGCGTCATGATCAGACCACGACGATGGGACATGACGCGAAAATAGGACGGTTGGGAGAGAATTTGCTGTAGTCACCTGGAGATCTATTCGTGAATATGATCCATGGGCTGGGGAAAAATATGTGTACCCTCTCGTAGATCCATTGAATTCTCTCCATATGTCTACCAACCGATTCTCAGCCAGCATGTGAAGAATTTTTTTCCTGTCGGACTTAGAGATGTCTGATCTTTTTGGGGAGCTACTGTCTAAGGACGGATTTAAGGTGAAATTAAAATCACCACACCATATCAAGTGGTGGTAAGAAAGGGAGGAAAGTTTAGATAAGATTATTTTAAACGCTGATAATTGAGAGTTAGCAGGTAGGTAGCTATTTACAATACAGAGATTGCGGCCCTGTAGCGTCCCTTGTAATATTAAAAATCTGCCTTCAGAATCCGAAAAAGAGCTAGATAATTGAAATGGGAAGTTGTTTTTGAGGAATATGGCTACTCCCCTAGTCTTACGGTCCCACGAGGCTAAGAAAAAACGGGAATAGTTTGAGTCAAAATATTTAGGAGAGGAAGTGTTAGAGAAATGGGTTTCCTGTAGGCATGGGATATCAGGCTTATGTTTATGATAATCTAAGAAAGCTTTTTTCCTTTTTAACGGCGAATTATGACCCCTAACATTGTGAGAAAAGACTCTACACATGGTAAACCAAGACAATCATTGCCCATATTCCAGAGACATCGAACATACTATAACTTGATTCAATATTGGTGGGTGAACAACTTTGTATACCTGTAGATAGAAACAGTGGGAAGGAAACAAAACAAAGAGGGGTACAAACACGAAACATGGAGACAAATGTAGAAACTTGGGTCAAAGGCCCAAAATATATGGCGATCTGGAGATTCAAAATACCAGAAAATCCAGTATTCACCAAATGTGGGTGACATGTGGTAAACCCAGGCATCAAACCCCTATAATAGAACGCCCAAGAAGGGGGGTAACAAGGGCAAGAGAGGGGCTAAGGGGAGGTGAAAGTATATATATATATATATATATAAAAAAAAAAAAAAAAGGGGGGGGGGGGGGAGGGAGGAAAATGAAAAGGTAGGGGAGGGGAGTCGGGCTAGCAATATAGAACTCTGCAATCGGGGAATTATTAGGATAGAGGCTATATGAAACCATAGAAAATTGAAGTAAAGTTACTGCAATTATAGAAAACTCATAGCAAACGGTGCTATTTCAACCAGTTATTATGGGGTAGCCAGCACAGCAAACCTGTAGAACAGTCATGTAGTACGCGTGCTCTGGCTCCTAGTTGTAGGGGCTGACGACCACTCTCTGACCGGTCTTGATTTCCTTTGTGGCAGAGGCTGGATGGTATCTGGAAATGGGATTCCGGAAAGTTCTAAAGCCTTTTTACCCTCATCCAGCGAGCGGCAAGTATGTAGCTTGTTCTCATGGGTGAAGGATAGTGAAAACGGATACCCCCAGCGGTATTTGACTTGTGCCGCTTGTAATGCAGTGGTGACTGGCCTGAGGGCTCTCCTTCTAGAAAGTGTGGCTGGAGCAACGTCAGCATACAAGCGTACTGAATCAGGTAGGCCGGGTAATGATGAATGAGGTCGTGCAGCATTTAAAATTAGATCCCGAGATTCCTCGTAATGCATTTTAAGGACCACGTCCCTTGGGAGATCTGAGGAGCGCGGCTTACCAAGTGATCTGTGGATCCTTGTGATGTGTAAAAGCAGAGGGTCTATATCTGGTAAAAGCGCGGTAGCTGTCTCTTTAAGCGTTATGATGGATTCAGGTAACCCGCGTATACGGATATTGCCTCTGTGAGACCTGTTTTCTAGGTCCTCGTTTCTTAGTTCAAGTTCACTGATACGATCGGCATGGTACCTGAGGGTCTCCTGGTTCTCCTCTAAAGCATCTGCTGTAGCGTCCATCTTCTCCTCCAAACTAGAGGTACGCTGAGCAATTTCCTGAAACTGAGAGGCAATGGAGTGCATAGCAGAAGTAAGTTCGGTTCTGAATGTTTCCTGCAGTGTTTTGGTTAGAGTCGCGGTGGATATAGTAGACTCCCCTGCCTTGCGGGATTCGTCAGAGCCTGTAGCCGCGCTGCCTGCTTGTGAGGAGGTGGGGGTTGGTAGAGAAGAGGACGAAGCGGCCATCTTTCCCGCGCCGCTGCTTGCCAGGATCTCTGTTATTGTGCGGTTTGCCGTTTGAGTAGCGCTCCCCTTCTTAGGCATTGCACGCTACCGACCTCTCTGGGGCAAGATGAGCTCGTCGGAGTGAAGGTTTCCCCGATTACGGCACTTTGGAAGGGTGTATAATGATGCCGGGTTGCGGAGCTCAGCAGAGCATGTCCGTCTCTGTCAGAGTCCGCGCATGCGCCCCCTTAATCTATTTTTAATGGAGAAAAGAGGTGTGATATGCATGTGTGTATATACCTTCTTTTTTTTTTTTACACAGATTAAGCGATTTGAACTTGTGATTGTGATTGACCATTTCTTTTTATACTATATACTGATTTAGCACAGCATTGTATTAAATAGTTAAAACTGCAGTCTCCCAATGGAGCTTTACAGGAGTAACAAGATGGCAGCTATGGAGGCTTTCAGCAGACCCGAAGCTGCCATGCTAACCTATAGGTGTCCTGCAATTACGTTCTGGGGGCCCACTGGAAGCCTATACATGCATATACTGGCAATCGCTTCACTTAAATGCCTCTGACTGTGGCATTTAAATAGTTAACCGCAGCGATCGGAGGTCAGCTCTGTCTGCTACTGTTGGACACACACAACGGCTATATAGGATACCTACAATCTACAGTGTATGGAGGGAGCTCAGCTCCTGAAGCCCCCTCCATACACGGTCAGCCCATCATTGATTGTGTGTGATTTTAGGGCTATGGGGTGCAAGGTTTTTAAAATTAGTGATTTCTGTTTTATTTTTTTATCTAATGTATAGGCCACTTGAGGAAAGAATGGTTCTCTTAACTTTAACTGTTATGCACAGGAATAGCTACTCTGTAGGGACTCTCATCTGACCAGCAAAAGCGCAGTTTCAGACGCACTTTGCGCAAGCCACCATTGCTAGGCAAGTCCTTAAGAGCCGAGATCTTCTTCACCCACTTCGGAAGGGGTGGAGGACTTTACAGAGCTCTTCCCAGACTGCTGTCGAAGGACAGCTGGCGTCTGGTGATGCTGACGATGTTGACTTGGGGTCAAGAGTAAATCTAAAGCTAGCGCAGGCTGCAGAGGATTCACTTGAGCCAACAACCAAAGATGTATTCTCTGTGGTGGCTTTTTGTAAGTCCACATTAACTACACTGACCCAAGACACGGATAGTTTAGAAGAGGACATGTCTGAGATGAAGGGGGTTATTGAGAGAACTGATGCTCTGGAGGAGAGAGTGAGCACTAATGAGGACGATATCCTGAATGTGAAAAGGTACACACCAGGTCAGTCCAACGTATAGCTGTAATGGTTGTTATGACAGACCAGCTAGAAAAGAGTATGACAAGAAATAACCTACAGGTCCTTCTCAAAAAATTAGCATATAGTGTTAAATTTCATTATTTACCATAATGTAATGATTACAATTAAACTTTCATATATTATAGATTCATTATCCACCAACTGAAATTTGTCAGGTCTTTTATTGTTTTAATACTGATGATTTTGGCATACAACTCCTGAAAACCCAAAAAACCTGTCTCAATAAATTAGCATATCAAGAAAAGGTTCTCTAAACGACCTATTACCCTAATCTTCTGAATCAACTAATTAACTCTAAACACATGCAAAAGATACCTGAGGCTTTTAAAAACTCCCTGCCTGCTTCATTACTCAAAACCCCCATCATGGGTAAGACTAGCGACCTGACAGATGTCAAAAAGGCCATCATTGACACCCTCAAGCAAGAGGGTAAGACCCAGAAAGAAATTTCTCAACAAATAGGCTGTTCCCAGAGTGCTGTATCAAGGCACCTCAATGGTAAGTCTGTTGGAAGGAAACAATGTGGCAGAAAACGCTGTACAACGAGAAGAGGTGACCGGACCCTGAGGAAGATTGTGGAGAAGGACCGATTCCAGACCTTGGGGAACCTGAGGAAGCAGTGGACTGAGTCTGGTGTGGAAACATCCAGAGCCACCGTGCACAGGCGTGTGCAGGAAATGGGCTACAGGTGCCGCATTCCCCAGGTAAAGCCACTTTTGAACCATGGGCTACAGAGAAGCAGCACTGGACTGTTGCTAAGTGGTCCCAAGTACTTTTTTCTGATGAAAGCAAATTTTGCATATCATTCGGAAATCAAGGTGCCAGAGTCTGGAGGAAGACTGGGGAGAAGGAAATGCCAAAATGCCTGAAGTCCAGTGTCAAGTACCCACAGTCAGTGATGGTGTGGGGTGCCATGTCAGCTGCGGGTGTTGGTCCACTGTGTTTCATCAAGGGCAGGGTCAATGCAGCTAGCTATCAGGAGATTTTGGAGCACTTCATGCTTCCATCGGCTGAAATGCTTTATGGAGATGAAGATTTCATTTTTCAGCACGACCTGGCACCTGCTCACAGTGCCAAAACCACTGGTAAATGGTTTACTGACCATGGTATTACTGTGCTCAATTGGCCTGCCAACTCTCCTGACCTGAACCCCATAGAGAATCTGTGGGATATTGTGAAGAGAAAGTTGAGAGACGCAAGACCCAACACTCTGGATGAGCTTAAGGCCGCTATTGAAGCATCCTGGGCCTCCATAACATCTCAGCAGTGTCACAGGCTGATTGCCTCCATGCCACGCCGCATTGAAGCAGTCATTTCTGCCAAAGGATTCCCGACCAAGTATTGAGTGCATAACTGAACATTATTATTTGATGTTTTTTTTGTTTGTTATTAAAAAACACTTTTATTTGATTGGACGGGTGAAATATGCTAATTTATTGAGACAGGTTTTTTGGGTTTTCAGGAGTTGTATGCCAAAATCATCAGTATTAAAACAATAAAAGACCTGACAAATTTCAGTTGGTGGATAATGAATCTATAATATATGAAAGTTTAATTGTAATCATTACATTATGGTAAATAATGAAATTTAACACTATATGCTAATTTTTTGAGAAGGACCTGTAAGAATAATAGGAATTCTGGAAAAAATAGAAGGGAATACTCTCACTGAATTTATGGAAAACTGGCTTCAAGGGAACCTGTCGCCCCAAAGCCCACCGGCATCAGGGGCTTATCTACAGCATTCTGGAATGCTGTAGATAAGCCCCCGATGTATCCTGAAAGATTAGAAAAGACTTTAGATTATACTCACCCAGGGGCGTTCCTGCTGCGGTCCGGGTCCGGCGCCTCCCATCTTCATCAGATGACGTCCTCTTCTTGTCTTCACGCTGCGGCTCCTGCGCAGGCGTACTTTGTCTGCCCTGTTGAGGGCAGAGCAAAGTACTGCAGGGCGCAGGGAAAGATCAGAGAGGCCCTGCGCACTGCAGTACTTTGCTCTGCCCTCAACAGGGCAGACAAAGTACGCCTGTGCAGGATTTGCAGCATGAAGACCAGAAGAGGATGTCATCTGATGAAGATGGGAGGCGCTGGACCCGGACCAGCAGCGGGAACGCCCCAGGGTGAGTATAATCTAACGTCTTTTTCTCATCTTTCAGGATACATCAGGGGCTTATCTACAGCATTTCAGAATGCTGTAGATAAGCCCCTGATACCCGTGGGCTTACCTCACCCACGATTTTGGGGGTGACAGGTTCCCTTTAAAATTATGTCCGGGACTGATGTCCTCACACCTTAGCTATTGAAGGAGTGCACAGGGTTCCTTCAAGACTCTTACCCCCTGGACAATCCCTCATCCAATGTTAAGCAAGATTCTGCACTACAGAGATTATGATACCATTTTAAGATGTGCGAGAGACATACAGGATCTCTTTATAAATGGGAACAAAGAATCCATTTTCCAGGATTTCTCCACAGAAGTTCAAAAACAGAGGATGAAATTCACTCAAATTAAAAAGCGATTGAGGAACCTAAACATGTATTATTTTATGTTATATCCGATACGACTGAGAGTTGTTGCTTTAGATGAATCACATTTCTTTTCAGGAGCAGGGGAGGTCATGAAATGGCTGGATCAGCACCAAAGACAGCTACGTATGGCAGCCACTTAAATTCAACAGATCCGGAAAAGAGAATTGCCAGAAGACTATATAATGGCCCTGCGTTTTTTTTCTTTTTCTTTTATTGGGGAAAATCTCTTCACTTGTGAATACAGCAAAATACGGGTTATTTGTCCAATTGTTACCCTCTGATTATATCTAATATTCTACAAAGAGTAGTCATCTTGTTGAAAAATATTGTTCATTTGTTCTAAACTCAATGTAAAACTCCTTAATAAGATAGTAGCAGAGGGGGAATGTAAGAATGGGATGCCTTCGTGTACACTTTTGATATAAGATGGGAGTTTTTTAATCCACGCTTGGAGTGGATTCACCTGCGCTCTCAACGGGAGAGGGAAATTGTACTTCTTCCATTTTATGTGGGATGGGGAGGGAGGGGATGAGTTGTGGGATCTTTGTTTTATCCCACTTTTTGCCATACTTCACTACAAAACATTGTATAATTTAAATGTAAAAATATACCAAACAGTTTAATAGATAGTAGGATCCTCAGTAAATCTTTTGACATCAGTTGAACAATTTAAATTTTAAGTTGGAATGTTAGAGGTCTCCCAGAAGGGGTAAAAAGAGCTGCAATTTTCAGTATATTCAATCCTATAACCCTGCTATAATATGTCTTCAGGAAACACACCTTACAAAAGAGAGAATATCCTTGGTGAATAAGAGGTGGAAGCAGGCAAGTTATCCCTCTATAGTCTCATCATATTCTAGAGGGGTGTCTATACTGATTCACTCGACAGTCTCATTTGAGTTAATATATGTTAATATAGGTTATTGACTGGCACTTGGTATATCTGACATATAGGGTATTTGATATGGTGATTTGTGTTGCTTCGGTATACATCCCACCTCCATACAGCGTTGGGGTACTGCAAAAAAAAAAAAAAAGCCTTATCAGCACAGCAATATCAGTGAGAGAGAAAAAACAGCCATACTTGCAATATCATGTCCTGACTCAAATGCACAAACAGGATGCAACGTGTCCCCCAAGATAAAAGCAGGGGCAGCACAGGTGCAAAATACTGAAAACAAGCCACTTACTAACCCACCAAACATCCATGGGGCGGCTGCCTAGTATTTGAATTGCACATGTCTGCATAGGGTGTCGTTCACACTATTACGTGAGATGCACCTCTAGCCGTATAGCAGCCTCTTACAGATGCCCCTCCTATTACATCAGGCGGGCTACCAATACCATATGTGCACCCACAGGCTAGACACCCCACATTACCCAGCCACCACTGGAAAGACCCTTTCTGCACCCAGCAAAAAAAGATATACCGTAAATAATGAATGAGATATTTGGGCCAAAATTCATAAGCTTGCAACCCTTGTCACGGGTTCTCATTATCTTGAGAGTCCTACACTAAACCCTTCTCTAAATTAAAAAAAAATTCACTGCAAGAGGAAAAGAAAATTAACAATATCACTGAGATAGCTGCTCCTGCTTTTATCTTGGGGGACCCGCTGCATCCTGTTTGTGCGTTGGTTTCAGGACATGATATTGCAAGTATGGTTGTTTTTTCTCGCTCAGTGACATGGTTAATTTTCTTTACCTCTTTCAGTGAATTTTTTTGAATTTAGAGAAGGGTTTAGTTTGACTTGCAAGATAATGAGGACCTGTGACGTGGGTTGCGAGCTTATGTATTTTGGCCTAAATAATGACAAATACCTCATTATTTACCGTATTTTTCGACTGTAAGACACACCGAACCATAAGACGCACCCCAAATTTACACAAGGAAAATGGAGGGAAAAAAATAACGTGCCAAATGGGGGTCCATCTTACAGTCTGAATTCAGCTTACCCTGGCGGGGGGGGATCAGCAGCACTGGTGGAGCGGGGTCACGGGGGTGTTCAGTGGTCCGGCGATAATATGACCCAGACTGGTGCGGCAGATTTGACGGGGCTCCGCCGACATTTTGTGAAAGCCTGGAGACCCCGCACATCCATCAGTGCTATGGCCTCCGGGAAATCCCATCCCAGGATGGTGTGGCTGGTTCGTCAGTGCCCGGTGGTGCGGAGGCATTTTGTGAAAGCCCGGAGCCCCCGTACCTCCATTGCCTCTGCTATGGCCTCCGGAAAAATGGCCAGCGGTGGTGGCGCATGCGCAGATTGAGATGTCGGCAATTGAAAAGTTATCCATTATTCCCTGGATAGGGGATAACTTTCAAACTTATGAGCATCCCATTAATTAGTGAAATAATTCCAAAGTTTTTCTCGTATAAACTGGCACATGCCTTATTTGATAAAAATGGGGCTGCATCAAAACATCCCAAATAGGCTGCATCATAAAGGGGGTAATAAATAGAAAACTGGAAAGACTAAAAAGCGCAATAGGGTCTTACTCGGTAAACAGAGAATAGATGAAATCGGAGTATGCTCTCCTGGAAGGCTTGTGACAGTCACAACCACTATATAAAACTTGTAAAAGGCTAGTGCAGCACCACCAAATCGATATGACACAATTGCTAAAAGATGAGGTGGGTGTAAAGCCGAGCTACCGGAGATATGATGCACAATAGGAAACCAAATGGAGTGGAGTTGCTGTTGTATTAGTTGATGCGTTTCAACGTAATCCAACCTCTTCATCAGGACAAACCACAATCTTGTGGTTTGTCCTGATGAAGAGGTTGGATTACCTTGAAAATGCCTTGACTAATAAAGCCGCAACTAGACTTCATTTGGTTTCACATTATGCATTGTATCTCTGGCAGCGCGGCTTTACGCCCACCTCATCTTCCAGTGTTTGTGTCATTAATGGGGTAATGTTACTTTTAAAGCCTTCGAAGCCTAACTGGGCGTATCTCATTATTCAGAGAAATGTTTTGGCATATGTCTTTTTCAGTGTTTTTGCTCTTAATCAATACAGAATAGGGCTCTTGCTGACGTACTGGCTCACGGAAGGTGCTGATTCTTCTTGGGAGATCTACATTAGTTGGCAGGGAGCCTTTGAGGTAGTGTTAAGGAAAAAAAAATGCCTTTCCTATGCCGCCTCTAGATGGCTACAGTGGAAATTCTCTTTCATTTGGTGCATCGGTCTGGAGCCTGGCTCTAGGTTTATTCAGGCCTGCTAATTAATACTTAAAGGAGTTGGCCAAGTTTTGTAAAAAAGTATTTGCACACCTTCTAATCCTTTGTGGCGTCAGTGCTGCCAGTCCATGGTCCCAAGCCAGTCTAAGTTTATTTTGGCTGAAACTGTGACTTTCTGTATGTGACAGTCACTGACTGTGATAGTCATGTCCTGTACTGGACAATTCAGGTACTGCTATATGCCACCTACACTTTTTTTTTTTTTTTTTAATTGCTACGTGGGATCCCAAAAAAATGAATACTGGAACTGGATTAAGAAGTGAGCGTGAAATAAATAATGAAGTAATCTAATATTTGTGAGGTTGAAGATTAAGTAGGTGTCACAAAATATGATGAAGAGAAAAATCTCTAAAGAAATTATACCTCTTAAGGAAGAAATGAAAGGAACAGAGGAAGCAATTTCTGCTTAGGCAGTGAAAAAGAGGTTTCCTACTGTTTGAACTGGCTGTTCTAAAATATATAGGGTAGGGCAGTAACCTAGGTATCAAAAAAGACTGGCAAGCAGAACTGTACCGAAACCAAAATGCACATTACTTCTACCGTCAGTAAAAAAAAAAAAAAACGTTAAGTCAAACCAATGTATTGACCTCCCCAAAAGAAAGAAAAAAATCTAGGATGGAAAATCCAACTTCAAAACTCGGGGATTAACATGGCGGAGTCATTGCCTTACCAACAATTTGTCTTGGAACAATTCATTTGGGAACTGGAGACAGTGACGTTAAAAGCTACTTTACAGCCCAGTGTTTCTGGTAAGAGAACAGAAGAATAAGAAGGGAAATCCAAAACCAAATATTTCATAAATGTATTCATGAATTGAGTATCTGGGTTAAAGAACATTTTATAAATAGTTTCTTTTCTTTTTAATAATTTTGAAGCTATATCAATGTCTTGTTTACTTTGGTAAAAAAAGATTGACATGAGGCCTACCTAGGAGTAGTGGACTCCTTAGGCTTCCACAGATTTCACTTGGGGCTAAACTGAAGAGTGGCGACTAAGGAACCCCATTCTGTTGCAAGCTATTTCACTCATTAACCTTTGTACAAGAATCTGGACTTTAGTGCAGGGTTTCCACAGGGCACCTCCTCAAAGTGATCTTCGTTAGCAAGAGCTGACATTTCATTGAATCCTATAAGTAGTATAAGTAGTTCTGAGATGTGACCCATGAAACATATTCCGAGAAGTTGGCATCAATGCAGGCGACAGAAAAGTATCAAGGTTAAGATACAAGGTCGGTGTTATTATTTTAAAGCAACTCAGAGAATCACCGTATTACATATAGGAACCTATCAACCTTAATATTTAGGGAGTGGGACATCACGATGAGGGAAAGCCCTTTAAATTTGGTGGATCAACTGATAAATGGTTTGGGGAGATAAATTTGGTTATGATGGCCTTGTGTCTGCACATGTGCTACCAGTACAAGAAATATCAGCGAGGCAAGGGTAACTGCGGCCACATGACAATACCAAAGAAAGTTGTGTTCACCTGCTAAGATCTTTGCTAAATATGAAGATTAGGAGTATCTAAACCTGCAATTCACTTTTATAAAAATGTAATGGTCTCGTTCACAGAAGTAAATCGAATCTTAGGGGAAAAAAATAAATTTTATATACCTTGCTTCTACAAGACAAAATCTGTTAAAATTGGTTGTTCGTTCAGGCAACCCCAAAAAATATCAGATTCTTTATAATCAAAGGTCATCAGTGGCTGTACGATCAGTTCTATTATTCCATTTTGGATGTTAATACCTAGTACGTTGTCTATTTAGAAGATAGGGATATATGGCTTATACTTGTCCCGGTCTAGAGATTGACCCTGAACACGGTAAAATCTTTGACTATACAGATAATGCTGAACAAAAAATAGTTTTCTACTTGATTTATACACATCTGGGCTTTTTAGTATCACCACATTTTGTTCTTGGCTGCTGGAAAATATCCAATAGTTCGTATATCAACATGGTTGGTGGAGATTACCGTAATCTGCTGTCTTTTTCTCTCCCTTTTTTATATAGCCTTTTCTGCTGTTCTGTTATAGAGATGTTTTAGGATAGTTATTCCATTAGCCACCCACCAGGCGAATGGGTGGGGATCTAGCCCAGGTGTAAACACGGTCTTATGGAAGAGGGGTTTAGTGGAGACGACCTAGACTGAAGGTTAAATTTGAATCTTTCCCT
Source organism: Ranitomeya variabilis (assembly GCF_051348905.1). Classification (NCBI taxonomy): domain Eukaryota; kingdom Metazoa; phylum Chordata; class Amphibia; order Anura; family Dendrobatidae; genus Ranitomeya; species Ranitomeya variabilis. Next base: position 77,702,200 of record NC_135233.1, read on the forward strand.
CCTCCAAAGGATTAGGGAGTGGGCTGTAAATGGTGCTGTAATATGAAGACCTTGCGGGAGCTTCTGTGTGGACCATATGAGGCTAGATAAGGAGAATGGGTTCAAGAAAGATGATTCTAGGTTAACCCATCTAGGCTTATTGTTGGCAATGCAGGTGCTAGTCAATTGAGCTAATTGGGCGGATTTGTAATACAATAATGATATAAAATCTAAATTTGCTATAACTAATAGATAGTTCTTCCAGTTCATGCAGATTAAGCACCTGGCGTCTTCGCTACATGGCTCATTGAAGGTTTCTCAACCAACTAAATTTGAGAGGCTTTGTAAGAAAGGCACATCAACTAAAGGGCTAATATCAGATTTTCACAGGACCTTGGGTTGTCCTTGGACTGACACCCCTCCCCCTTGAAACATATGGTTAGATGGGAGTATTTGCTGGGAAGGACGTTGTCTTCCCAATGTTGGCAGAATATATGGGAGAAGGTGTCCGAATCCAGTATCTGCACCCTTTATAAGAAAAGCCAATATAAAATGTTGATGTTTTGGTATCACACTCCGGAGCTCATTCATAGACTGAACCACCAGCTCCCAAATATTTGTTGGCGTTGTTGCTCAGCATCGGGTTCTCAGTTCCACATTTTCTGGTCTTGCCATGGGCTGGCTGGATTTTGGGAAAAGATGAAAACCTTAATACAAAAGGTTCTATATGTGGAGGTTGAGCTGGACCTTGCTATATACCTACTAAATGTTTCCACCAAGAGGGATGAGGAGGAATTCGACCAGACTGCTGTTACATATGTTGACAGCAGCTAAGCTGTTTGATTGGCCGTCATTGGAGACAGACTGCTCCCCCTCTCTTATCAGAAGGCTTTGGATAGAGTAGCCGACATCCGCAGGATCAAGCACATAACAGCCTTATTAATTGTGAGTTTCAACAGATTTGAGACCGTCTGGGCTCCCTGGGACTATTTTAGGGCCCAAAAGAAGTTAGGAGCATGTTGGTTTTTGAACAGGTTTCTTCTTCCCTATGTGTAGGTCTCATCTTATTTAGTATTTTGTTTTTCTAAGAATTATAATATGAGTATGGGGATGGAGTCATCTTAACTTGACATCATTTAGAACTGCAGTTGGACTTTGTCTTTTTCTGTTCTATAGCATAATATATTTTGATGCCACTGGGGGAACGTCTTCCAAGAGATCATTGTAATTGTCCTCAATTCTTTCTGATCTTTTAATTTTTGTCTAATTTCTGATTGTAATTTTTTTTCAAATTTTAATAAAAATTACAGTTTCTAGAAAATATATTATTGGTTCACGCCTCTTGCTCCATCTGGACTGGTGTGCTGAATGTCAATCAGGACCTTAGACTTCTGTTTTCTGTTGTTTGTGATATATAATTTACTATTCTAACACTTAGTTTTGGGGATGTTTCTTTCCAGGACAGCAATGCGAACCTTGTGGTGCCATTATGGAGAAGGCTGTAAGCACATCAGAACCATTGCCTTCTAAATCCTCTCCAGTTTCTAGTAATAAAGAGACTGACCCAACCAAAGAAGTAGACTCGAGTAAAATCCAGAAGGGAAAGCGAGCTGGGTTTGTGCTGGTGCATGCAGGTAAGAGGTGATCCATGCACTGCAGTATCATGATTGACATGTATAAGTGGGTAAAGTATAAGGGTAAGTTCACACTGGGCTTTTTTTGCTGCGTTTTTTTATGCTAATTTTCAGCTGCTTTTTCAGTAGTTTCAGAAATCTCATGCACACACATTGGCTTTTTGTGCCTTCAGGATTTTGTGCATTGCTGCTTTTTTTGGACATAGGGCATGTCCCTTCTTTCAGCGTTTTTGCTGCATTTTTCACCCATTGGCTTGAATGGGTGTTGAAAAAACGCAGGTATCATTATTTGCACCAAAACCGCACCTAAACCTGCGTTTTTGCCACAGCTTCTTTCCTGCCAAGAAATCAGATTTTGCTGCAGCAAAAACATCCAGTGTGAACTTACCCTAATTCCTTCAGACTAGCTTTAGTCATTAGTGGTGTTGGGGACAGAGTTTTCTCAATAGTTGTTCCCCACCAGTTGACCAGTAATTATCTTTCTATCTGGTATTTTTTTTTATTCTTTTACAAGAATAGCAAAGCCTTTGTGAAATGGAGTTCTCATAGCTGCCATTTCTTTATGTGCAAGATCCAAGAAGCATCTGTGAACATGTAGATACATTGAAATGCTGCAGTGAAAGACCATTCATAATAAACTCTAATTATTTTGACCTATTTTTGTCTTTTTATTTTGTTGCTAATTTGTAGGTGCTGGATATCACTCTGAATCCAAAGCCAAGGAATATAAACATGTCTGCAAACGAGCATGTAAGAAGGTAGGATTGCATTGTTGTCTTCTAGTAAGTTGTCAGTATGGGGAAAGCTTTATCTTTTGTAGTTAGGGGCACATTTGGCTGTTTTTTTCAGCGATTGCATATTGATGATGAGGGTCCATCGCCTGAAATCCATTTATTTTTTACAGAGAATTGCTGCCCAGCTGATTCAAGTAAATGTGGCCTCTGCCTTTCCTTGCACAACTAGGTGGAAAACACCGCAAAAATGTACAAGGGGTCCTCAGTATATATCTTAAAATAATATAATAATTGATAATCGCTTGTTCAGTTCTCTGCTGCTCTAGTGTCCGCACTTTGGTGGTCCCTGTTAGTCCTTGTTTATGTCCTTGCAGTAATTGCATCACACACATCTGCGGTAATGGCTGCTGCCTAACACTCCTGAGTAGTCTCATGAAATGCATGCATGCATCATGGCTTAAGCCAGGGATTGTCTGCAGCGGTCACATGGTTGTTTAGCATGTAAATGCTGCTTGTGAAATAAATTAATACAGGTGGAGAGGTGATGGTGGAGGGGCTCAGATCAGTACGGTAATTGTTTTTTTTCTTTTAATGTTTAAAGCACGTTTCCGGCTGTTTGCATATTCTTTAGAAAAAATGGACAGTTCCTTAAAGGGGTTTTCCACTTTCAGCAAAGTGGATTCCAAACGCTCTAAAATAACTAACAAAGCAGCTAGTCGCCCTCCCCAGGTCCAGTGACGGCTTCCCACAACTACTCAGGTTTCGGTGTATTGACTGCAGATGTGTGCGTCACCTCTGTAGTGGGTCACTGAGCTGTTTACGTCAGTACGGCTTCTGAGCTAAGGGATTGGCTGGTGATATGCGCACATGAGACATGAGCAGCGGAGAGGTGACAGCGCTAACCTGGGGAGTGAGTACCTTCTGTTATTTTAGGTATTTTATTGCGTTTGAGGTCCGCTTTTCTGAAAGTGACCTCGTTAATAGCATTCCCTGTCCATTGAAATATATATATATATATATATATATATATATATATATATATATATATATATATATATATATATATATATATACACACTGTGTGCAGAATTATTAGGCAAGTTGTATTTTGATCACATGATACTTTATATACATGTTGTCCTACTCCAAGCTGTTCAGGCTGGGGAGCCAACTACCAATTAAGTAAATCAGGTGATGTAAATCTCTGTAAATTTTTAAATGAGGTGTGTCCAAACTTTTGGTCTGTACTGTGTGTGTGTGTGTATATATGTATATATATATGTGTGTATATGTATATATATATATATATATATATATATATATATATATATATATATATATATATATATATATATATATATATATATATATATATATATATATATATAATTTTTTTTTGCTTCTGTCAACTTGTCTTGACTTCAGGTGCAATATTGATGTACGGGGGAATTATTTCCTCATTTTATATTCACTACATGGTTCAGGGGTCTTTGTCAAAGCTGCCTAAAATGAATGTTTTCCCATGTTTCCAAGAAACTCGAGGACATCTGCCTAGGTGGTCCAAATGGTTCTTATTTGTGGCTGTTGACCAGTTGTTGTTTTTTTTTGTCTTTTTTTTTCTACCTGCAAGCTAACATTACATTAATTTGCTCTTTCTTTTTTGCTTTTGTTTTATTTTTTTTCACGGCAGAAGAGGAAATAAGGTTGTCATGTGTAAAAGAATGCATACTTTTTCCCCATATATGTGTGTAATTCACTTACTCCTTGTAATTCAGATTGCACGCACATGCCAGCGTGTTACACACCGGAAAAGTATGTGCTTCCATCTCCGAAAGGAATGAACCTTTCACTTCACCAGCCAAGGCCACTTTCTTCTAGAGTCGTTGTCTGACACCGGCATCTTTATTACATAACCTGTATTTTCATTAGTCTGTACTTGGCTCAGGAAAAAAATGCATCCTTTCATTGGAGTTGAATAGCGAAAGCACATGGTCTGAAATGTAATTTTAGGGGAAATGATTACTGCTGGCGTGTGTGTGACCGGTACAGTGTCTGAATTTCTCCCTTGTTTGAAAATCCAGCTAAAATGTAAGCTTGGCAAATGAGGAGACAGATATGGCAACGGAGACGTTCCGGAGAATATTTATTTGGAGCAGGGGAAGGATTTTTAAGGAGTCCTGCTTTTTACTAGACTGGCCATTACTTTTTTTGTTAAGGCATTATTTCCTGTTCCTACTCGTATACAGTACAGACCAAAAGTTTGGACACACCTTCTCATTTAAAGATTTTTCTGTATTTTCATGACTATGAAAATTGTACATTCACACTGAAGGCATCAAAACTATGAATTAACACATGTGGAATTATATACTTAACAAAAAAGTGTGAAACAACTGAAATTATGTCTTATATTCTAGGTTCTTCAAAGTAGCCACCTTTTGCTTTGATGACTGTTTTGCACACTCTTGGCATTCTCTTGATGAGCTTCAAGAGGTAGTCACCGGGAATGGTCTTCCAACAATCTTGAGAGAGTTCCCAGAGATGTTTAGCACTTGTTGGCCCTTTGCCTTCACTCTGCAGTCCAGCTCACCCCAGACCATCTCGATTGGGTTCAGGTCTGGTGACTGTGGAGGCCAAGTCATCTGGTGTAGCACCCCATCACTCTCCTTCTTGGTCAAATAGCCCTTACACAGCCTTGAGGTGTGTTTGGGGTCATTGTCCTGTTGAAAAATAAATGATGGTCCAACTAAACGCAAACCGGATGGAATAGCATGCCGCTGCAAGATGCTGTGGTAGCCATGCTGGTTTAGTATGCCTTCAATTTTGAATAAATCCCCAACAGTGTCACCAGCAAAGCACCATCACACCTCCTCCTCCATGCTTCACGGTGGGAACCAGGCATGTAGAGTCCATCCGTTCACCTTTTCTGCGTCGCACAAAGACACGGTGGGTGGAACCAAAGATCTCAAATTTGGACTCATCAGACCAAAGCACAGATTTCCACTGCTCTGTCTATTCCTTGTGTTCTTTAGCCCAAACAAGTCTTTTCTGCTTGTTGCCTGTCCTTAGCAGTGGTTTCCTAGCAGCTATTTTACCATGAAGGCCTGCTGCACAATGTCTCCTCTTAACAATTGTTGTAGAGATGTGTCTGCTGCTAGAACTCTTTGTGGCATTGACCTGGTCTCTAATCTGAGCTGCTGTTAACCTGCGATTTCTGAGGCTGGTGACTCGGATAAACTTATCCTCAGAAGCAGAGGTGACTCTTGGTCTTCCTTTCCTGGGGCGGTCCTCATGTGAGCCAGTTTCTTTGTAGCGCTTGATGGTGTTTGCCACTGCACCTGGGGACACTTTCAAAGTTTGCCCAATTTTTTGGAATGACTGACATTCATTTCTTAAAGTAATGATGGCCACTCGTTTTTCTTTGCTTAGCTGCTTTTTTCTTGCCATAATACAAATTCTAACAGTCTATTCAGTAGGACTATCGGCTGTGTATCCACCAGACTTCTGCACAACACAACTGATGGTCCCAACACCATTTATAAGGCAAGAAATCCCACTTATTAAACCTGACAGGGCACACCTGTGAAGTGAAAACCATTCCCGGTGACTACCTCTTGAAGCTCATCAAGAGAATGCCAAGGTGGCTAATTTGAAGAATCTAGAATATAAGACATAATTTCAGTTGTTTCACACTTTTTTGTTAAGTATATAATTCCACATGTGTTAATTCATAGTTTTGATGCCTTCAGTGTGAATGTACAATTTTCATAGTCATGAAAATACAGAAAAATCTTTTAATGAGAAGGTGTGTCCAAACTTTTGGTCTGTACTGTATGTGTGAGGCGCTTGACCTTCGTGCAGTGGCATTCTTCACCCACATCCCTACCAATTTTGTGATTACTTTAAGATGAATCACAGCTCAAAAATCAAGATGTTAATATGCAAGACATATATCAATCTGAAGCCGTGAATCCAAAACCAGCTTGCCCAAATGTTTCCCAAATGTGATATTCTTATTCAGGAAGAAGTAGTCTATGCTTTTATTTCTATCCTATGGCGTGACGTGTGTGTGTGTATGTATGTATGTATATATATATATATATATATATGAATGTGTGTGTGTATGTGTATATATATATATATATATATATATATATATATATATATATATATATATATATATATATATATATTTGTCTTATGAATCTGTGCTCTGTTAAATTGAGTCGGTGCAGGGGAAGGTGGTTGGGAAATTACTGATACTTCTGTTGATTACATTATTGTCCAAGCAGTAATTTGCATGTCTTGTACATTGCTAATTGTCTCTTCAGAAAGGAAGAGGACTATAGAACTCTAGCACCACCTATTGGAAGTAACAATCCTAAAAGTCAATGTCGACCCTTTAACGAGCCTTGTCACATGACTTGGGATAATAGCCAAACCAGAATCTCAGATTGCAGCACTGTGTTCGGGGTACTGCCCTCGTCAGTGCAAAGTGCGAGAGGCGTCAGACCGTTATCTAAGAAGTATGGTTTCTCCTGCGGAGTTTGACATGCTAAGCATACCGAGATGAGGAGACTTAAAGCCGCAATGCTCCTCTGGGAAATATGCAAAATGTCTCTTCAGAGAGGAAGAGGACTAGAACTCTAGTGCCACCTATTGGAAGTAGCAATCCTAAAAGTCAATGTCGACCCTTTAACGAGCCTTGTCACATGACTTAGGATAAAAGCCAAACCAGACTCTGTTTTGCAGACAGTGTGGGTGCATTCCTACTTAGATAAGCCTTCAAGACGTTTTCAGAAAGCCCATGTCCCCCAACAAACTGTCTGTGCTCTCACTCCCCGGGTCCTTTGCCTTATTTGCACTGCGGCTTCGGGTGCCTCTTATTGTCTGCATCACTGACATTATGTAAAAAGCGCTGCAACTGATCAGTGAGCTCGGCACTTTCCCTGAGGAGACTGCACAAGGCGCTAAACTTGCTGATTGGCTGCATTGATGTTAATATGACGTCAGCACTGCAGACAATAACGGACACCAGGAGCAGCGGAGTAGACTCTGAGCTGGACCTGGGGAGGGTGAATAAAATACACGGTGGTGTTGTTTTACAGACTATTATTATTATTATTATTTATTATTATAGCGCCATTTTTTCCATGGCGCTTTACATGTGAGTAGCCTGGGGACAAAGATTTTCTGAAAACCCATTCACAGGTGAACATAGGTGTCCATTCACTTTGACCAGTACCCTTCCACGTGCTGAGATTGACAAAGTCACTGAATAGTTGTATTATCTGATGTATTATTGCATCCTTTCTAATTTTTCCATGCACATTGGTGCTCCCAGCCATTGGGACCCCAATGACTTGTATACATGTTGTAAAGTGGCATCAGACTCGGAGCCCTAATGCTCCTGGTTAGAGTCTATGATCGCCCCAAAATCCTTTATCTTTGGATCTTAACCTGTTTTGTTTGAAGGTAAACTCATCTGACTCCCTGCTTTACACTATATCCATAAGTTGAAGCGTTGATAATATGGCAAGAAGTACGACCAACTCGTAACATCCCATAATTCATCATATCTCTTAATGAAGTGCATTGTCTTACTGATTGTGACGGTCGCGTGTCTTCATTATGCAGGCAATTGAAAAGCTCCAAGCTGGTGATTTGGCCACAGATGCTGTTACTGCGGCTCTGGTGGAGTTGGAGGTATGTGTGTTTATAGCATGTCAGATTATACCGTAGTAAAAAAAAAACATAAACCGGAAAGTATGTAATATACGCAATATCAGGTGCCTGAGTCTTCCCACCGTTGTTCTTGTGCGCAATGTAAGACAGAGCGGAGTGTGAAGGAGGTTGGCTAACTGCTTTATCTATTTTTGCAAGGACTGTGGCAGAGAAGGGGGCTGGTTTGGCATTAGAAAACAGTCCCCAGTTAGCCCCCAACACACACTGCCGTGTCACGTGCAAACACTGGAACTGCTGTCTTTCGTCAAGCTAAAAAAAAGCGGCAAGCACGGGATCGGAGAACCTGGCCTACCTAAACTATATTAGTAACGTGGATTATTTACTATTGAAAGCTAACATCTATATTTTTTCTCTGCCATGAAATCTCCCTTTTGGATTATTTTTCCTTGTGTAGGACTCCCCTTTCACAAATGCTGGGATGGGTTCAAATTTGAATCTACTGGGAGAAATCGAATGTGACGCCAGTATCATGGATGGAAAGTCTTTAAGCTTTGGAGCAGTTGGATCTTTGAGTGGTATGGTCCATGATAATTATTTTCATCATCTGGAATCTGGAAATTTAGAGATTGAAATCGATGACTTAAAAATTAATGTATCTAATGTAATGTAAATTATAACAATTTCTAAAGGACTTAGTGGCAAGTGTTGTTAATAGGGCAGCACGGTGGCTCAGTGGTTAGCACATGTGTTCAAATCCCACCAAGGACAACATCTGCAAGGAGGTTGTCTGTTTTCCCATTGTTTGCAAGGGGTTACTCCGGGTCTCCGGTTTTCTCCCACACTCCAGACATACTGAATTTAGATTATGATCCCCAATGGAGACAGTGATGCTGATGCTAAAACGCTGCAAAATGTGATGGCGCTATAAAATATCACATATCACCAGGTATTATTTGGCAGTATAAAATGCTACAAACACTTACTGTTGGACCCTGTTGACTATACTGGGACTAGTTTGGTTTCCGTAAAGAAACGTGACTTTTTAAGGGCCAAATTAGAACGGCATATTTTTGTTTTTACCAAAATCGCCTTTGGACATAGATGAAACAGGTTTAGATTTACACTGGCAATTTGTTAGTTGTCAGTTTCCAGCTAGGCTAGACTGAATAAAGTACCACACACAACCCATTCTATTGATCAAAAACACATACTAAGGTCAGAGAGTATAAAAATCTTTTTAGGTTTATTAATGAAAAATATTAAAATATATCAAATCAGAGTAACACAAAAAAGCAGGAATATTAAGGGGTAATAATTAGAGAAGTATAGCAATATTTAATCCTAAATGGAGTAACATAAGCAACACTGATGTGAAGTTTTGTTATATAGTACACACTATAGAAAATTAGTGAACATCATAGCTGCATCTATATATCAAATAGTCCCATCAGGGGTCCTAATAAAATGCAGCTATTATGGATGCAGCAAGATTGCTCAGACTAAATACAACAGTACGCACTACGTAAATGCATCTGTATATAAAGGTGTCCCAAGGGAATCGGGCATAAATGAAATGCAATAGTGTGTGCACTATAGCTCAAGTTATAAATAAAGTGCAATAAATAGTGCGTGCTGTGCAAGTAAATTATGGGTGCATATGTAAGAGCAAAACTCACATGATGTAAGAGCTGTAAACCCCGGCCTGCCACCTCAACGCGCGTTTTTCCGGTCTTCACCAATAGCTGTTACTACGCAGGCGTCGGTGGCACCATCTTGGAGGAGGAATTTTTTTTTTCCTCTATAAAGATGGTGCCGCCAGCACCTGCGCAATAGCAGCTATCAACTTACCGATAGCTTCTTCTGCGCAGGCTCGGCTGTTGCCATTTTCAAACAGTGCCTGAAGAAGGGTATTTTTTTTCCAAGATACATATAAAATATTCATTATGTAAACTAGGGAGTAGGTCATTGAGGGATCAGTGGCCTGTCAGAAGCCATACTGATGAATAGCTAAGCAGAGCACCACATGAAGACCCCCACAGGCTGCCCTGGAGCACGAGCATATCATTATCTCATAACTGGAAATATAGATTAAACAACCACAAGACAGATTTCATCAACCAGGTATCATTTTAGTCAGTATAACAGCGCCAACCTGATACTTTAGGTTACTGAGCACAATCCTGCTGACAGGTTCCCTTTTAATGAAATAACATACTGTAGATCTGAAAAAAACCTGATAGTTTAAATCTAAAAGGAAAAAAATAAGCAACCTGTGCGAGAGATTTCAGATATCCCATTCACTTTGCTGGTACTATAAAATGCTGTTTTTGTCCCCCCCACCCCTTATTCTTACAGTACAGTTAATTACAGTCTTGTAATATTCAGAGCACTGGAGAAATCCTTATCACATTTGCATTTGAAAATTAATAACTACTTCAAAAAGTGCTTTGTGCAGGATTGATTTACAATAAAATGGATGGCGATTTCCTTTCAATAGGTGTAATCTTCATCACACGTTTTGCGCACTTTATGAGCTTTGCTTAAACTTGATTTCACCCCGTGTTTTCCTGGTTGAACAAGTTCCATGTTTGAGTTTTCTGGAATCAGACAAAAGAGCAGAGTAATAAACCGTTCTGCTCTCCCAATGTGAACATTTCGATAAATCGAGTGGTTGCGCAGGTTCCTAGAGGCTGGAAGAAATTTATATGATGTCAGTGAGAATAATCAGGAAATGAAAACATGGCTGAACCTTCTAATCCTTAATAAAATCCAATTTATTTAGTAGGCCCCATTTGAATTGGTTCACCTTTACTTTTGGCCTGAACTGCATTTCTGTTGGTAACTTGAAGAAAAATACGCTTTCCACAGCTGATATATTAATAATAATAATAATAATAATAATCTTTATTTATATAGCGCCAACATATTCCGCAGCGCTTTACAGTTTAACAGTTTCATATATATGAAATATATTAGCTATTTAGTCATAAAATATTTTGTTTAGATACCCAAATTTATTTAAACAGATTTTCCAAGAAAATGTGCCCATAGCCAGGAGTCTTAATAGCGTAGCATAACAAGCCGGACGTATCACTTTATTCCCCCGCTGCTCTATCCTTGCATTTCTGGTTCCCTTGCCTTTCTTCTTTTTACCTGGCAGACATCTGGTATAGTCCACACGACCACTGCAGCCCATCTCTGACCTCAGTGGTATAGTCACATTTGGTATAGGGGTTGTCATCACTGAAGCTAGGTAAACTGAAGACAATAGGACGACCATGCGACCTAATAGCAACATGGGATTTAATCAAGGGATTTTTTTTATTATTCTTATAATTATTATTGCTGGCTATGGCCGCATTCTTTTTCACGTAAACAAAATAATCAAAAGTTAGCCTAGCTAATAATGGCACTTCCACTGAACCCATAAAGAAGAAGCTAACGCAAAACGCGCGTCGAGGCGCCTTCTGCAGCCAGGTTATGTATTTTTTAGTACTTTCTTTCTCCACTTTGTAACTATTTAAAGGGAATCTGTCACCGCCAAATTCGCCTATAAGCTAAGGTCACCGCCATCAGGGGCTAATCTACAGCGTTCTGTAATGCTGTAGATAAGCCCCCGATGTAACCTGCAAGATAAGAAAAGCAGGTTATATTATACTCACCCAGGGGCGGTCCCTGTTCAGGTTCGATGGGTGTCGCTGTCCGGGTCAGGCACCTCCCATCTTCATAAGATGACATCCTCTTTTCTTCCTGCCTCGGCTCCGGCGCAGGCGTGTTGATTTGCCCTGTTGAGGGCCTCTCTGATCTTTCCCTGCGCACTGCAGTACTTTGCTCTACCCTCAACAGGGCAGACAAAGTACGGAGCCCCGGCAGAAAGAACAGAAGAGGACGTCATCATATGAAGATGGGAGGCGCCGGACCGCGACACCCATTGGACCGGACAGCACCGAGACCGCCCCTGGGTGAGTATAATATGACCTGTTTTTCTTATCTTGCATAAGGTTTTGTATGAGGAGTGTTCTTTTTAGTTCTTTGGCTCTCTTACTGCTATGTGATTGGAAACTATCAGCCACTTGGTTGTCAATTCCCTACACCATTAGAACTTTACGAAATTTTATTATTTGATGAATAGACTATCACTAATGTCTTCATGAACGAATAGAAGAAAAAGAAGAGCACTCACCATCCGTGTGTTGAGTCCGGTCTTTATTAGTGGCTTTACAATAAAAAGCAGAGCATGGCAGGGAGATACAATGGAGGGACGACGGCCGTTTCGCGCTCCTGCGCTTCAACGGGTCCGATGGTCAGTATCACTAATGTCTTACTGACCCTCCTTTAATATTATTTATATAGCACCATTAATTCCATGGTGCTGTGCATGAGAAGGGGTTACATCAAAATACAAATATCACTTACATTAAACAAAACTAACAATGACAGACTGATACGGAGGGAAGAGGACCCTGCCCTTGCGGGCTAACATTCTACATGTATCATTTATTCACTTAATTTATTACTGTAAAAGGTCTAATGATATAGGGAGTTATTATTCATTTGAAAATCCTGCATTTATGTATTTACGTCGAACTTTACAAGCACCAACCACATGAACATTTTTTTTCAAAAATGGATTTTTATCAATGTTGATTTTTCCTTTGTTATTACTTAGCAATGAGAGACCAATTTATCTAAAAGGAAAATAATAGTGTTACATATACTGTATATTTTGGCAATAATATTCCTGTGTTTGCAGATCTTTTTGGTGTTTACCCACTGGAAAAAAAATATATATATTTTTTAAAAACTGTCTGTTCTATAGTGTTTAATAAAGATTCTTGTGATTTTTTTTAACTTGGCATCTGCTTCCTATGTGTTTATAGGTATAGTATTCTTATTCATATGTTGGAAAACACCTTTAAAAATTATGAAGTTTGCGATTTCAAATATTTTGATGCATGTTTCTTTTTCCTTATTTTTAGGAATAAAAAATCCAGTTCTGGCTGCAAACAAGTTGCTGTTTGAAGGACAAAAGGGAAAACTCTCTGCTGGCAGAATCCCACCTTGGTAATTATATTGTCTCTTCTGTAGAGTTTTATAAGGATTAATATCCAACTTCTCTCCTTTTTATTTTTGGAAAGGTACCTAAACATGGTTACGCATATGCTCGTTTTCACTTGCATAACCCAGTATTGCTGATTCCGAGCTGCCCATTGTCTTTAAACGTCTGAGTGGTCCTACTGCCGCTTTGCAATGACGTTCTAAAATGATTGTGCAGCTGTGGGAGAGGGCATCCGAGATTTCCGAGAAAGCCGGAGTGCCAATGGGGAGGGTACGGACTAATTATTGTCTGTGCCTTCTCGATCGCTGTATACACAGATATAGAGAAGAGCTTTGTCTGTAGTAATCGGAGGTGCTGACAAGCCTTCCTCCTCCATACGCAGAAGTCATGTGATCACTGTGTATAGTGATATATTTGTCACAGAATGACAAATAAATATGACATGACAGAATATGACATAAAAATGAAGCCAAGTAAATATCACGAAAAGTGAGGTTTGATGGAGATCGTTTGTGAACAGCAGTTTTCAGCTCTTTCCACAGATTCTCGATTGGATTGAGGTCTTGACTTTGACTTGGCCACTCTAACACCTGGATATGTTTATTTGTGAACCATTCCATTGTAGATTTTGCTTTATGTTTGGGATCATTGTCTTGTTGGAAGACAAATCTCCGTCCCAGTCTCAGATCTTTTGCAGACTCCAACAGGTTTTCTTCAAGAATGGTCCTGTATTTGGCTCCATACATCTTCCCATCAATTTTAACCATCTTCCCTGTCCTTGTTGAAGAAAAGCAGGCCCAGACCATGATGCTGCCACCACCATGTTTGACAGTGGGGATGGTGTGTTCAGGGTGATAAGCTGTGTTGTCTTTACGCCAAACATATCTTTTGGCATTGTTGCCAAAAAGTTTGATTTTGGTTTCATCTGACCAGAGCACCTTCTTCCACATGTTTGGTGTGTCTCCCAGGTGGCTTGTTGCAAACTTTAAACAACACTTTTTATGGATATCTTTGAGAAATGGCTTTCTTCTTGCCACTCTTCCATAAAGGCCAGATTTGTGCAGTGTACGACTGATTGTTGTCCTATGGACAGACTGTCCCACCTCAGCTGTAGATCTCTGCAGTTCATCCAGAGTGATCATGGGCCTCTTGGCTGCATTTCTGATCAGTCTTCTCCTTGTTTGAGATAAAAGTTTAGAGGCACAGCCGGGTCTTGGTAGATTTGGAGTGGTTTCATACTCCTTCCATTTCAATATGATCGCTTGCACAGTGCTCCTTGGGATGTTTAAAGTTTTGGAAATCATTTTGTATCCAAATCCGGCTTTAAACTTCTCCACAATAGTATCACGGACCTGCCTGTTGTGTTCCTTGGTCTTCATGATGCTCTCTGTGCTTCAAACAGAACCCTAAGACTATCACAGAGCAGGTGCATTTATACGGAGACTTGATTACACACAGGTGGATTACATTTGTCATCATTAGGCATTCAGAGATCCGCAATGAACTTCTGGACTGAGTTTGCTGCACTGAAAGTAAAAGGGCCGAATAATATTGCACGCCCCACTTTTCAGTTTTTGAATTTCCACAAAAATTTAAAATAACCAATAAATTTCGTTCAACTTCACAATTGTGTTCCATTTGTTGTTGATTCTTCACCAAAAATTTACATTTGGTATCTTTATGTTTGAAGCATGATATGTGGGAAAAGGTTGAAAAGTTCCAGGGGGCTGAATACTTCTGCAAGGCACAGTACTTCTACTATACAAACCTTTTGTCTTTGTTCGTATTCTGATCCTGCAGTCATACTAAATTCCAATCGTTCCATAGCACTAGGGGCCTATTCACCCAGTAATATTTCTCGCAGACCTACATAATTTATTAGAAATATTTACAAGTTACAATCATTTTTCTTTCACAAAACCTTGTCTGTTTTAGTAAACCTCATCCCCATGTACTATTCTCCTCCGTTCATATACATGTGACTCGACCCTTCAATTTACAAGGCTGTTATTAACATATTGTGCCCAGAAACTATGCTTTCATCTGAATGCAAATGGATTTGACTGTGTAGGATCTGACTACACAGGGTTTGTTTGTAGTCTGTTACCATAGAGACGCAGACCTGTTTAAAAAGCGTACTGAAAGCAAGCCCTTTTTAATTAGAATTTTTAAAACGTAAAAATAGCAAAGAAATGTTGACCATGAAGGACATTTTATGTTTCTCTTTTATATTTACAAGTGAAGATATTTATGTAATTTTTTTTATTTTAGTTACACATAATTTTCTTTTGTCTTGCTTTTAAAAACCCGCATTTATTGTTTCAATGTATTTCTCCTAACATTTGTAAAGCCAACTAACTACAAGTTGTTATATTCTTCCACTTTGTAGAAGCGGCAGATGTGTGATCTGTTTCCTTCATCCTGGGAACATTTTGTCCCCTGATTTGAGTAGTATTAATTGCCCAGTCTCTTGCAATTTAAATGGATATTTTTGACATCACTAATTTAATTTGTCTGTCCTGCTTTAGGCAACAGGAGGTTGAAAATCCAACTTGAAAACGAATAAGACTATTTGAGCAAAGATCCTTTGCGCTGTTTTTTTTTAACAGCATTTGGCATGCACTTAGGATTTTTCCTTTTGTAGTGGTGAACAGGGATTTCTTCAAACAGATGACTGTAGTGTTTAGGGATTGCATGCACTGACATTGAAGATATTAGCCAATTAATCCTCTTGTGAACAGACCGCATTTCTTTCTGGAAATGTAAGTTTACTCCTAAATTAAACTGTTTTTATCAGAGTTTTATTTTTTCTGTTGCCTGTTACCAACACGACTTTACCAAAAATAATTTAACATTACAATACCTTTTCGCTTTGATCAAGGCTGCAGTCAAAAGACAAAGTATTGGAAAGTGCATGATATCATTCTGATGCTTCTGATCTGTTGCCCAATTCCAAACAACTGCCAGAATAAAAAACATAAGCAGAGAATTTCTTCGCAATCAGCAGAAGTTCTGAGAAACCCTTTACAATTGGGTACAAGTTAGAGTATTGCATTAATCTTTCCTACGTACATAAAACTATCAGCGCGTTTTCTCTTGAGTCAGCCAGTGAAAACACAAGGCTGCTTGATATTTTATATTTTTACAATGGAACCAAAACGCTGATTGTTCAAAAATAATAAGAGCAAAAAGTGAATCGTTCCATGAACATGTTTCTGACGCTTTTGGTTTAGGAATAATGGCTTATTTAATTACAGGCATGTTAGACTGTTTTCTATATTTTATTTTAGAATAGTTGCATTTTTGTTAATATATGCAACCAATGTTGTTGGGGTTTTCCTGTTGTGGCTAGACGATCAGTATAATAAAATGGCAGCAGTGCTAGGACATTGGAATGCCATTTTGTCATGTTGCTCAACATCTCCAGGAGATTATAATGATATGCCATTTTGTATATGGTCACAGCGATTGGACGCATGTCATTCAGACAACAGTGTCAAATTTGCAGAAATTTCTGCAGGGTTTCTGCATCTCTTGGCAGCAAAAATGCGCGTTTTGGTTGCATTTTTTGCCGTGTTTTTTTACATCAATGAATGCTTTTTGAGTTAGATAAAAATATTTTTTTAAAATGTTTTGTGATGTTATTTCTTGGTTCAACACCTTCTTTTTCATTCTGATGCAGTGGCATCAGAGTAATGGGATTAGGGCTTGGTGTCAGCTGCTGTCACTGACACCAAGACCTAGGTTTAGTAATGAAAAGGTGTTAGCTATGCACCCTCATTACTAATCCGGTAAGTAAAGAGTTAAATAAACACACATTGTCACCAGCCTATGTAGGAGCATTAACCAAATTAACATACATGCTCTGTAACCAAACAGCCACTGGCAGAAATCAGCGTGCACCGCAATAATTAAAACAAATAATTGCATGTGCTCCTGCATAGTTTTCACAACCATCAGAGGGAAAGCTGACAGCTGAGGGCTGATGTTAATATATCTGGGAATGAGCCAATAGCCATAAAGGTTCCCAGGCTATTAATATCAGTTCACAACTGTTTGCTTAGCCTTTACTGGCTAGGTTACAGGGGAACCCCCCCAAAAATGTTGACGTAGGGTTCCCCTATAAAATCTAACCAGCAAAGGCTAGGCAGACAGCTGCGGGCTGATATTAATAGCCTAGGAAGGGGCCATGGTTATTGGTCCCCTCCCAGACTAAAAACATCAGCTCACAGCTGCCCCAGAAATGGCGTATCAGTAAGATGTTCCAACTCTGGCACTTAGCCTCGCTCTTCCCAGTTGCACTGCTACCTGTAGCAAGTGGGATGACAGTTGGGGGTGTTGGTGTCACCTTTGTATTGTCAGGTGACATCAAGCCCAGAGGTTAGTAATGAAGCGGTGTCTATAAGACCCCCATTGCTTAAACCCATAGTGATTTAAAAATGCACATACCCAGAATAAAGTCCTCTATTTGAAATAATGACACACGCCTTTATTGAATCTAAATTAAACCATACTGATGTCATCGCCCAATCCACTGAATCCATGGTCTCCTGTAACAAAAGTAAAATAATAAAAAACAATATTCCTCACCTGTGTGCAGATAAGATAATCCATAATGTCCCAGAAAACTATGAAAGCAATTACTGATCTCTAAAGCTGGTTACATACTGACACAGAAAGTAATCGCTCCTGCACTGTATAGCGCTGAGCTGTGGTGAGAAAATTCACCGGAGTTCATCAGCTGATGAGCCCTGGTTATCTCACTTATGGCACCATCGCTGCGTGAGAAAGTTCTCAATCAGCGATGGTGCCATAAGTTAGATCACCTGAGTTCATCAGCTGATGAATTTGTGTGCCCTGTCTCATGGCAGCTCAGTGCTAAACACTGCGTGAGCGATGACGCTCCTTTCAGTGTGTAGCCAGCGGGTAGTTAGAGCAGTCACATCTCCCGATGTGACTATTCTACAAGTGAGATCGCCGTGGGACACTGCGTTCTTGGACTACGGTGGACAGGAGAGTATATGGTTGTTGATTATTTTTGATTGTTTACAAGGGACATGGGCATTGGGGATTGGGTGTCTAAGGTGAGTATATATATATATTTTTTTTTTTAGTAGGAGATAAGGGCATCGAGGATTTGGTGTTAGGTGAGTATAATGTGTTTATTTTTATTTAAATTTGTATTTAATTATTTTAAAAAAATTTTTTTTCATCTTTCATACTTCTCCCATCAACGGCGCCTGCTATTACTTATCAGTGACTGCAGATGTAGCCTGAGTAGTAGTCTCTCATCAGCCGACATCTGCTTACCTGCAGTAAGCTTTTTACCACGTGTCACAGTATTTCTGCGGCTTCATGCTGAAGTCTGAGAGCGTCACCCCCGCAGCACTCTCACCGACTATAGCGATCTTACCGGCAGTAACGTTATTGCCTATCAGAAACACCGCCCCAGTGTTTCCCATCCTGTCACACTGATGACAGCATGGGAAACGCCATATGAAGTCCATAAAAGCAAATCCCCAAACGTTTTTATACCTGTGTTTTTGCTGAATTCAATTGAAGTCAATGGGTGAAAAACACCCAATGAAGTGATATATTGCATATATGGAATTAGGGTCTTTGTCCATGCATCATACTGCTGTTAGCATACGGAGCAAAAACCTGCTGACAGTCCTTTCAGTAAAATAATCATTTAAAGTAATATTCAGGCAAAAAGCAGAAAATGCAGTTTGTATACTTTTTTTTTTTAATAAAGGAAAGGTACCCACCCGAGTCCCAGAAGTTAACGTACATGGTTTTGGAGATCAGTGGGTTGTCTTAACCCTGGCAGCACAATTTTGGTGGCTGTTGTCTGAGGATTTGGGCATTGGTTGTCATGAGCTGTCTGGGACCTTGTACAGAAGATTACTCTTTGGACACACTTGCCGAAATGCCTTTGTACTGCAAGAGGATTTCTGTATAAACACGAGAAAATTCAATTTTGGCACGGATTTTGCCATGTTAAAAAAAAAACAAACCTAGAGCAGGGGGTGCACAACCTATTGTGGTTTGAGTGCCACATAACCAAGAAAACTTGTATTTCCTTTTTAGACTTTTATTGGCATAGTAAACGTATGTTTCATAAATGCAGGGTT
Organism: Ranitomeya variabilis; assembly: GCF_051348905.1. Taxonomy (NCBI): domain Eukaryota; kingdom Metazoa; phylum Chordata; class Amphibia; order Anura; family Dendrobatidae; genus Ranitomeya; species Ranitomeya variabilis. The sequence continues at coordinate 77,721,425 of NC_135233.1, forward strand.
CTCTTTAAAGAAATGCAAGGTCAGATTTGGAAGTACCATTGGTGCACAGGGACCCAATAGTTAAAGGGGCCCATTTCCACCACCAAAGCAGGTGAAATTTTGCATTATGATGAGAGCTATTGGAATGTAAAGGGCCCTTATAGTGTTTTTTTCACAGGGGCCTTTTTTTGGCCTGTGGCGGGGTCCACCTTCTTCCTCCAGTCTAAACTTCTGAGAGCAGGTGACCGCGTCCATATGGCCCTCTGCATTGTAGATCATGGTTTGTGCGGTAACAGCCTAGTCAACACATCCACTAGTGGAGAGCTACATGCATTGATGGCCAACTCTACTCCTTTTCTAGAGTACGAAATGGACTCCTGATGTCTGTGGTAATCAGTGATGGTTACATCATGTCTTCACCAATGAGCTATGAGCCACCCATCTCTTGGTAGGCACTCAGGAAAGCAATTCTGCATCCAGATGGTTGGGTGCCGCACCATCTTGAGCCAGAAACTAGAATTAAAACTAATGTTTTCTCTAATCTGGTATACAACTTTCTGTAAGAAGAGTGCACATAGGTTTTCTTAGCAGCTGGAAATATTCCATTTCCGAACAGTGCCGCCTATACAAACAACTACTTCTTTCTCGAAAGTGCCCTCAACTGTGCCTCTGTCTTCAGTAGGAATAGTTCAGAAGTAAGGATAGATCATTAGTAAATAACATTCAGAAACCGTGTGTCAGCACGTTTTGTGTCTGAAGAGACCAGTGCCTTTCCAAAAACATTGGCTTTATATTTCATCACTACACGGTTACGCCAGGAGGAGCAGAGTGCCAGCGTTGGATTACTGTGCCAGTACAATGACTGACCTGTGCTGTCAGCAGTCACCGAGCCCCTATGTCCTGGATCGCTGCATATTTAACAGATAATACATCTTTTTTACCAGACGACCTCAGCTTTTTGCTATGCTCAGTAACATTTTGAACTGTGGGATGTTCGACTCTCACAGGGTAAACTTCAGTAAATGCTTGGCTGTGCAATGTAGCCCAAAATCATAAATCTTTTAGCTCAATAATTCAAAATGGGTTTTTAGAGGATTAAAGCACAAGACATGCGATAGGGTTGAAATAAACTAAAGTACAGATATTTCATGATTGTTTTAGGTCTATTTATTTTATTAGCATAGAGGTTAAAAATGTGTATAAAACTTTCTTAAAATGGGTTTTGATTTCAATGTAGGAAATCTAAATGAGTTTTTAGAGAAAAGTTTATATAAGAACCACCAATGGGGGCAAGAACCATTGTGAGATTTTAGAGTATATGGGATCTGTCTTTGTTATCTGGACAAAAGCATACAGATACACAAGGCTAGATAGCATTCATAGTGCAGGGTGATTCACTCGCTACTTTACCCTGGAAAAATTGCTTTAACTTGTAAAAGAGACTGACGACCGAACTGAAATTTGGACTGTATATTCTTTAGTTCATGAGCAGTGAAAGAGCAATAATCCTCGGCGATGACAAACATTCTGCCACCGAGTGGTCTCGCCCACTTGTCGCCCTGCCGATCGTATCCACTATGAAATTGACTTGCTGCACGCCTTTCTGCACATCGGTAGTTTGTGTGGTGCTTACGTTTCACTACTGCTGAATTCCGTCTTAATTTTTAAGAATGTACAGATACATTTTGGAGGAGCGAGTTTTCATTGTGAATACTTATTGGAAAACTGAGTCCTTAAAGATGTGCCAAAGTCTGCCTCCCAAACCGTGTTTTGAAGCCTTCTTTGATAACAGAGTTATTTCTAAGGGACCATGGCCAACAAGGTCACCTGATTTAACACCTCCGGATTTTTTTCCTTTGGGGCCATTTGAAAGGTCCAGTGTACAGTAACAAGCCACAAGCCTTACAGGAACATACAGTGAGAAATTCAGGCTACGACTCAAGACTTCCTGCAGAATACATTCAGCAATATGGACTGGTGCTTGCATACGAACAGTGGACATTTTCAACATCTGCTTTAAAACATCACTTTTTCATGAACCAAGGTACGCCCAGTTCAAATGTAATTACGATAGTTTGTCTTTTAGAAGTTAAAACATTTTTTCCTGGTAAAGTAACGAGTGAATCGCCCTGTATATGTGGTCCGGCCGGCAGCTGCTGTATCTCTCTTGACTTCGCCATATGCATGAACATTCAGCTTCATCTGAAGTTAATGTGTTTTCAATGGGGTGAGTGGAGAAAGCTGCTGCCAGATAACTCTGCTGGCACCTCATTGCCCCTTAGAGGAAAAGAATCAAGTGTCTAAATTTTATACTGCCCAATCCTTCTTTTGGCAAACATCACCTGTTGGGAGAGTCAGAAGGCCCCTATTCACATCAGATGGTCTACAGGTTCCGCTAAAATAAGCAGGTTCGACAGGTTCCAAACAAGGAGAATTGGAACTACTAACACAGGAGAAGAAATACGATGTCATTGGAATCACTGAAACTTGGGACGATACACTTGATTGGAATACAAGGCAAGAAGGATACAACTTATTTGCAAGAAACACACTTGATAAACGAGGAGGAGGTGTTGCATTGTATGTTAGAAAAGCGTATATCTGCACAGAGATTGAAGCTTCAGAGATGGGGAGTTCTGTGGAAACTGTTTGGGTAAGAATACAAGGAAAGAACAACGGAAAGGACACCATTGTAGGCATTTACTACAGGCCGCCTGAACAAGTTGAAGATATGGATGAACTCTTTATGCATCAAATTGCCAAGTTCTCCAAAAAATATGACACAGTGGTCATGGAGATTTCAACTATTCAGACATTTGTTATGAATCTCTCTCAGGCAAAACTAACAGGTCAAGCAAATTCTTCTCTTGCTGACAACTTTATCTTCCAAAAGGTAGGGGAGAAAACAAGGGGATCTTCTACCTTGGATCTAATCCTTATAAACAGGGAGGAAATGGTTGAGGAAGTAAGAGTGGCTGGGACCCTAGGATGTAGCGACCATGCTGTTTTAGAATTTTGGATAACTAGAGGAGGAAGACTTGTGAAGACTCAGACTAAAAGGTTAGATTTCAGAAAGGACGATTTTAAGGGACTCAGAAAGCGAATCGGAGGGATCCAATGGCTGGATATCCTTAAGGACAAAAATGTCCAGGAAGGTTGGGAAATCTTGAAAAGTGAGATTCTCAAAGCACAGTCTAACAATTCCAAAAAGAGGGAAGAATACAAAACATTTAAGGAAACCAGGATGGATGAACACAGAACTTAAACACATGCTAAAAAGGAAGAAATAAATGTTTATCAAATGGAAAGAGGGAGGCATATCTAAAGAAGAATATAATGCTGTCTGCAGAACTTGCAGGGCACAAATCAGATTATCTAAAGCTGACAATGAATTAAGGCTTGCAAGAGACGTCAAAAGCAATAAAAAAGTATTTGGGATATATCAAAAGTAAAAGAAAAGTCAAAGATGCTATAGGATTTTTGCAGGATGAAAATGATGAAATGGTAAGAAAGGATGTTGAGAAGGCCGAATTTTTAAATTCAGTGTAATATAGGAAAATACACCAGCGCTACCTGACAAAAATCACTAAGCTGCAGGAACCCGGACAGAAAGGGGCTGATACTGTCAATAAAACAATGCGAGAATAAAAACGAATGGATCCGCGCTACAGTGATAATAGACAAGCAAAGATACACCTGGATGTGTACTAAAATGCCTGGAAGGTGCTCCGCTAGATAGATACACAGTGTGTCAATAAATAGATAATGCAGGGGTAAAGGAAATGTGTGCCGCAGCACAGCACAACAGACACCATGGACCAACCTAAATTGAATAAAAATACAACTGGGACCAGAAATGTGTATGTGCCCAGAGGGCCAAAACAGTAAATGAATAGCGGACTCACCGTATTTAATGGGGACTCAATGTATGGTGGAGGGTGATGTCCGGATGAGATGGCGGGGTCCGTCTGGTGGGTGTGCAGGCAAGCACACCGGCGAGCAGGGGAAGGTAACCGTAGAGTGGCGTGCGATGCGGAAGCTGCGTGGAGCCAGGGACAACTCCGGCCGGTAGCGTCCCTGGATACGAGCGGGAAAGGAGTAGAGGAGGGAGCTCGCTGGCGAGGGCTCAGCGCGTGACGTCACTGAGCTCGTAAGAAGTACGATCCCAGATCCCAGTGGATCTTCTCTTTGAACAGTCTGGCTCCTAAAGGCCTTAACCATGGGCTTGAAATATTCGCCTTTTAACTATTACTTTTTCCCCCCCAACGCCTATCCCCCTCCCGTTTTCTTGTCCTTGGTATATTGGGGGAGTTCATTATCACCCCGGTTTACCCTTTTGTGGTCTCTAATCCATTTTTCCTATTTTTATCTAGGAGTGGCAGGGACAATAATTGCCCTTTTATTTATTTATTTATTTATATGTTTTTTACCATGTGTATTATTGCCATTTTAACCAATATGTATTAAAGATTAGTTTTAGATTTCTTATTTACCCTACTGTGGCACTTTGATAATCTTATCAATTAATCCAACATAGTTGGGTTCCTTCCATACAGTTCGTACGTTATGTGCATTTCCATAATATATACCCCTTCATTTCATGGGCCATAACCATTTTTGACTGCATCTTATAGTTTCAGCATGCCGGGCATTCCCACATGCCACTATCTCAGCAGCGGGCTAAATGGGCGGTATGTGCACTTGGATTGACAGTTCAGGAGGTTATATTTCGGGGCATCGGCAGGGACCGGCAACCCTGATGAAGAAGGACGCTGCTCCTTCGAAACGCGTCGGTAGTTTGGTCTCTGCGTTACCCCGTACTTCTTACGAGCTCAGTGACGTCACGCGCTGAGCCCTCGCCAGCGAGCTCCCTCCTCTACTCCTTTCCCGCTCGTATCCAGGGACGCTACCGGCCGGAGTTGTCCCTGGCTCTACGCAGCTTCCGCATCGCACGCCACTCTGCGGTTACCTTCCCCTGCTCGCCGGTGTGCTTGCCTGCACACCCACCAGACGGACCCCGCCATCTCATCCGGACATCACCCTCCACCATACATTGAGTCCCCATTAAATACGGTGAGTCCGCTATTCATTTACTGTTTTGGCCCTCTGGGCACATACACATTTCTGGTCCCAGTTGTATTTTTATTCAATTTAGGTTGGTCCATGGTGTCTGTTGTGCTGTGCTGCGGCACACATTTCCTTTACCCCTGCATTATCTATTTATTGACACACTGTGTATCTATCTAGCGGAGCACCTTCCAGGCATTTTAGTACACATCCAGGTGTATCTTTGCTTGTCTATTATCACTGTAGCGCGGATCCATTCGTTTTTATTCTCGAATTTTTAAATTCCTATTTTGCATCTGTTTTCTCTCAGAAAGGAAATGTAACATCAAATGATCTTCACTGTCCTGTTAAAGGAATAGAAGAATCTAGGATATTTATAAACAGAAAGATAGTGAGGAAACACTTAGCTAACATAAATGAATTCAAGTCTCCAGGCCCAGATGAACACCCCAGAGTACTGTAGGAGATAGCAGAAGAAATTTTTGAACCACTCTCCATAATCTTTGAAAATTCTTGGAGTACAGGAGAAGTCCCAGAAGACTGGAGAAGAGCAAATGTTGTTCCTATCTTCAAAAAGGGGATGAAGGTGGACCCAGGGAACTATAGGACGGTGAGACTGACTTCTATACCAGGAAAGATTTTAGAACAAATTATTAAACAACATGTATGTAAGTACCTGGATAAGAATAAAGTGATTAACCATAGTCATCATGGGTTTGTAACTAATAAGTGATGTCAGACTAACTTAATTTCCTTCTATGACAGAATCACTGACTAGGTGGATCAGGGAAATGCTGTAGATATAGTATATCTTGACTTCAGCAAAGCATTTGACAAAGTATCTCACACCATCATTATTGAAAAAATTACTATGGAATGGACAAGGCAACTGTTAGGTGCATTCATAACTGGCTTAGTGATCGGAAGCAAAGAGTGGTCGTAAATGGCTGCACATCCAGTTGGAAGAATGTCTCAAGTGGGGTACCACGGGCTTCTGTCCTGGGCCCTGTATTGTTCAACATCTTTATCAATGATTTAGATGAAGGAATTGAGGGTATACTGATTAAATTTGCTGATGACACCAAGCTAGGAGGGATAGCTAACACTAGAGAAGAGAGAGAAAGGAACCGAAAAGATATAAATGAACTGGAGCAGTGGGCAGCAACTAACAGAATGGATTTTATCAAGGAAAAATGCAAAGTACTACATCTGGGCAATAAAAATGAAAAAAAGCATATACAGAATGGGAGGAATAGGGCTAAGCAACAGCACATGTGAAAAAGATTTAGGTATACTAATAGATCATAAACTGAACATGAGTCAACAGTGTGATGCAGCAGCAAAAAAGGCAAATGCAATTCTGAGATGTATTAACAGAAGCATATAGTCTAGATCACGCAAAGTCATTATTGCCCTCTACTCCTCTTTGGTCAGACCTCATCTGGAATACTGTGTCCAGTTTTGGCACCACATTTTAAAAAAAGACATCAACAAACTGGAGCAAGTTCATAGAAGAGCGACCAGAATGGTGACTAGTCTGCAAACCATGTCCTATGAGGAACGGTTACAGGATTTGGGAATGATTAGCTTGCAAAAAAGAAGGCTGAGAGGAGACTTAATAGCTGTCTACAAATATCTCAATGGCTGTCACATTGTAGAAGGATCATCTTTATTCTCATTTGCACAAGGAAAGACTAGAAGCAATGGGATGAAACTGAATGGGAGGAGACACAGATTAGATATTAGAAAAAAACTTTTTGACAGTTTGGGTGATCAATGAGTGGAACAGGCTGCCACAAGGTGGTGAGTTTTCCTTCCATGGAAGTTTTCAAATAGAAGCTGGACAGACATCTGACTGAGATGGTTTAGCGAATCTTGCTTTGAGCAGGGGGTTGGACCGGATGACCCAGGAGGTTCCTTCCAACTCTACCATTCTATGACTTTTATCTAATGTGTATGCCTATAGTGATAAGAACAGTTTTCAGTTACTGTATGTTAGAACAAAGTCGAGAAAGTTTGGTCAAGCGTTTGTATAAGGGTTCACCCCCCCCAATATTTTTCTAGTGAGATTTTATTACGTTATTTGCACTGAATTAAGGCTTTAGCCACCTGAATGGATTTTCCCCCCTCTTCACATCTGTCAGTTTTGAGTATCTTTATATTTGTTTTGTATTATTTTATATTTATGTTCTTTATATTTAGACCAGAATTGCATCTTTCTTTATGGGTCAGAATTTTAGGTTCACTATAATAATGAATAGTCACTGTAAAATTAGGGTAAAAGTTCTACAACTTTTTCAAGGGCAGAATGGAAAGCTTGGAGTCACACTATATGACTGCAAACTACCGAATCGTGAAAGTGTGCCATGTGCATTCTGTCTCGATTCTCCTGTATTCTCCACTTGGGTGGGCAGTCACGAGACTATGTGTACTTGTGGCCACGTCCTGACTATCCTCCTGTGCTTTTCTCGACTTTTATATTGAGAGAAACCTGATGTCACCAGTGCGTCCGCCTGGAGAATATGCGCATGGCACACTATTACGATTTTTCAGTTTGCAGTCATATGGAATGACTGTATACTTTTCTTCTGAGGCCGTACAACCTGTTTAATATAAATAGATGGGAATTTATCCTGACTAGTGTTTCACCAGTCCGTCTTAAACAAAGGCGCCACATTTTTAATAACCCACCTTAATTTGGTGCTGTCCATTCTTGAGAAACTGAAATGTACAGCAGCCTGGTTCCTGTAAATGTGCAGCTCTGGGGAGAAGTTAATGCAATTATATCCAGAGTTCAGACTGTTAAATAGTAGCAGACTGTGGGTTCACATGATGTTAATGGCCTCCATTAGTGTGACTACTAGTTATATGGATGCCACTGTATGGTCCCACTTTGCTAAGAATGTATACTTTTAATGTAGCCTGTTTTTTTCTGGATAATGTTCTGTGAAATGGTGTGGTCTACTTGCGGTTTACCAAGATGAGACGAGAACAAAAGGAGGGACTTTTTTCTCTGTCTGGCTAATGCATCCTATGAGCAGTGTTAGCTTGTACATCTGGAGCCTTCCCAGTGTACACATTAAACTTGAGTCACAGCATTACTGAGCTTTGCCTGGGCTGGATACCATTCTATCCACTGAGAGCAAGAGTAGGCATGTACAGCGTTTGCAGCCAGAGTATTCTCATTCATTGACTGCAAATGTGATGAAAATGGAAGCTTAAAAATGGATAACTCCTATTTTGTAGGCATTCCGACTAAGACATGCAAACTTGGGTTTGAATTGGGCACATAATGTTTTTTCCCATGTCATATAGTGATGACATATTGCTAGCACATGCCATGGCTTTATAATTGCTGCCGGTCTGACCTCAGGAGCCCGTATAATTCCTGAGAATAGGGGAGACACAAGGCTAGTGTAGTTCTCCATCGTCTTCACTGGATATTTACTGCAATGTCCACTGCTCCCCCCACTGTGCAGGTGGGTTCAGCTTTCCCCATTCACTTGCCTTGCCGCAGAATCCTGCACAGTTCTGTGGCCAGGGACCACTGTGCATGGAATATTTAGTGAATGCATCTCTACACCAGCCATGGGACCCCTTCACGCTTATATACAGTGAGGTTTAGCAATATACCACCCCCTTACAAAATGGTCAAACAGAATTTTGTAATTTTAGAGCATTTTGCTTTGTAGTTGAGTTTTAGCACTGAACATTAATGAAATGAGATGATGCAGCAGTTATTACTAATATATATATATATATATATATATATATATATATATATATTATGGCCAGCACACTGGTATATAAATGTTAGTGCTCAATGGTAGTAAATATATCTAATGGTATAGAGGGAACTAGCCACGACCGTATAATTACACAGTGTCGGTCATCCCATACCACAATTAGGATTGTTTTTTAGTTTGCACCTTTGCCACTTCTATTTGTAGTGTGGACCACGGTGAGAACTGTGGGCCAACACGCTCTGCCCAATCGCTATCGGCTAGCTGAATATATCTGGACCTCATTTTGTCCTTCACACACGACACTTCTGGCGCCGTTGGCCCGTTTCTTACTCTGTTCGTCTTACAGAATTTCTATTCAAGTAATATCCCCCTTTTTGCCGATATCTTTTATATCGTGATATATTTTTGGTTCTTTTTTGTCTTTGTGCTTATCAGTTCATTTTTTATTTTTATTTATTTTTTTAGTCTCCTCTTGATTATTTGTATACTTTTTTTCTTTTTCGGTTTGACGCTATCTTAATTTTCATCTTTATTTTCACTTTTTTTATTTCATGCTTTTCTCTTTTTTTCTATTCTTTATTTTTTATATACAGTTTTTAATTTGTTTCAGATATTGATTTTTTTTTGGCCTTCCGTTACTTATTATTCTTATATTTTTTTTTCTATTTTGAATGCCTCTTGCCGTACTTCAATGATAATGTAGAGCCTTTGAACATTAAAAAATATATAAAAACAATAATTACTTATTTATTTCTAGCCTTTCTGGGTTTTCTACAACTGTTTCTTTTGTTCTTGCGGATGATTAATTTTTTCTATATGTATTTGCCTTCACGTGTATAAATATATAATAGAATGTGTTTTTCTCTGTATCATTATATCCCCAGTCTCTTTGTAAGTAGTGATTAATAATTTTCAATTTTATGTTCATCTTTTGTGACACTTACTGTACTTTATTTCTACGGAATACTAATGTTAACTAGGAAAGCATTATTTAGAGTTTGCTGATATATTTTGCACTTACCGTATTGTGTTGTGGATTAATAATTTATATAAATGCAATTATAGTGCGGTTGATATTATTGCTAATACCCGTTAATAGTGCAGTATTATTTTCACAAAATAAATACTTCCAATACCTTTTTTTCTGAACTAAATAAATATGTATATAATGTTTCATAGTATGATCTCTCATGGGTGACTTGTCTAGAGTGCTTTTATATTGCAACCATGGATTAAAAATCCAGATTTCAGAGTTTTTTTCCTAACAGATAACTTCTTGTCTTGAAAATGTTTTAAAATTGCAAATTTAGCTGACATTTCTATTTCTTTTAGCTTTTTAGTTGGAGATGGTGCTTTCAAATGGTCTGTGGACCATGGGATACCAACATGCCCTCAAGATATCATGGCTACAAGTAAGTAGAGAGGTATCATGCAGATAAAGAAAGTCATATCATGTGGTTATAGTGAAGATCAATTAAGATGTGCAGAACGAACATTACGGTATATTGACTGGTATGTGCTGGATTATCTGGTCCGAGCAGTATCTAAAGGTGCAGGCCAAGGAACACTGGTTTCCCATGATCTTACAGTATAAAGAGGCTACCGACCACCCAATGAGTGGGAAAAAAAAAGCTTGTTTGTACAGTGAAAGGTTTTATAAGCACGCTTAAAAGCCACCGTTCTCGGCAGCACATCATCCTGTGGAAACAGGACCCTGGGCTGCTGAGAAACATGGCCGCCTATGCACATTAAAAAATTAATTACTGATCACTAGATAACTACTTTGGGTGGTTTTGCATACTTTTGATAATGCAGATCAAGTACAGGACCGGTGCAAGTGAAGACAACAGCTTTTCAGCCCAGGAAACTAGCATATTCAGATTGGGTTTCATGGGATGTTGCTGATGGACATGTCACATCACACGTCCCTCCATCTGCTGGCCTATTGGAAGGAAACGGTGAAAAGAATATACAATGAAGGTGATTTAGAGGAGTTTAAGAATATGTGAAAAACGCATTCTCCCTGCTAACCAGAAACAAAAATAGTGCAGAAGTTTTGATATTAGAATATGTCTTAATACGGATCTGCCATAGATGTGTGATAGATGTGGGACCTTCTTCTATCTTGACATCGAGGACCAATCTCTCACTACTATCAGTGAAGCGGTTGCCGTGAATGCACGGCTTTCCTTGTTGATTTGATAGGAGCGCTAAAAGCCTCCCAAAAAACTAAGCAAGCATTCTTGGCTTTTTTCAGAGCACCCATAGTAGCAAATGGAGAAAGCAGTGCAAGTGCAGCCACCTCTCCATTCACAATGGCAGAAGACAGGGCCATCTTCTTGATAAAGATTTTATTATTTGTTGGCAGTTTCTTTGCTAATATAAGTACAGTACGTGGCTGGTTTGTTGTATTTCACTATAAATATAAGTAGAATTATGTGCTGGAAACTTATGTGCTTTTTTTTAACTAAATTTTATTGAAGAATTTTCATATATAATACAAAATGATTAAATGAAAACATACTAAGCCGAATACACAATAGGTATGCATTAGATTGTTATGATTATGGCATTATTCAGAAATTCTTACATTTTTAATAATTTTGATAAGAAAATACATAAAAGATTTACACTAGACAAAGGGGGAAGGGATAAGTATAGCTATTGGGAGGGAGAAAGGAGTAAATCACCAGGAGAAAGCTCTCAAATATTTCAGGGGTAACCAAAAAGTGTCCCAAGGGGACCAGAAGAGATTAAATCTCTCAACCCTATTTTCATTCAAAGCAATGCGATATTCATAATTTCTAGCGTCCTTGATCCTAGTGTACAGGTCTAGTAAGGACGAGGAGATGATAGCCTCACATTGAAAGAAATCAAACATCTTGCAGCTGTCAATACATGTAAAAGAAGTCTAATGGTTCTCACGGATATATTCTGTGGAAAGGCATTAAGTAAGACAATTTGAGGTTCTAATGGTAGAGTCATGCCAAAAATGTGTTTAACTAGAGTTTGAACATTAGTCCAGAAAATAATTATTAGGGAACAATCCCAAAATAGATGGAAAGCAGAACCTCTCATCTGGACACATCTCCAACACAAAGGAGATATAGATGGGTCTAGCTTATGTAGGGACTTTGGAGTATGATACCAGAAATGGAGGATCTTGTATTGGTTTTCTTTGTAAGTGATAAAAGAAGCCGTGATAGCTTTTCTTGACCAGGTATGTCGAAACTGAGCTTTTTATAACAAAGTAAAACCTTGGAGTTCAGTTTAAAGGTGATTGAAGACCCAGAGGTTCAATGAAAACAGATTAACTGTGTGTTTAACACAAACTGTCTGTCTTCCTTCAAATTTAGGCATGAAAACTATGTGTACGTTCTTGGGATGCCATTGCTGTTTTTGGGACTGAAATGCAGAACACATGTAGAAGGAGTCTCTTCCCTGGAAGTATATGTTATGGTCTGTTCACATCGAAGGCTTTACAGACGGTAGCTGAGCTTAGCTTGGGGGATCAATGTGTCCCAGTTGATGAGATTGCTTCTCTTTATTATGTCTTTTACTTTCAGTGCTCTTTTTATCTATATGTAGTAATGGCTGGAAGGAAAATGCTAATTATCAGAGAGTCTTTCTAGAAGTCCTGCCAACAATTTATATAGAAAAGCATAGTTGAGTATTCGTATTAACAAGCTGTACTAAAAAGACCTTTCTCAAGTTGCTAAAAGAATTTAGATTTTTTAACTACGGTATGTTTATTTTATTTCTTGTGTTGGGTAACAACTAGTGACTAATAGTATATCTGCTATTACATGTCTCACAAGAGCTGTCTCCCAGCATTCAGAGACGAATGAAGTGAAATCAATTTGGCATTGTAGATTTACTCTTCTTCAGAAGACAAATCTTGGGCAGAGTCTCTTTAAAGGGGTTCTCCTGTTTGCATGCACCACATTAGATGTGTCCTTTGGTAGTAGGTTGCCCAAGAAGTGTCCTTCCACAAGGACATGAAGACATAAATATACCATAATTTGTTTGGAAATTGGGCAATAAGTGTTTGATTTTCCTGCAGCACCAACACAATGGAAATTGGGCATTACGTAGTGCCCATTAAAATTAATAGGTTGTCTGCTTAATGCAAGAGAATAGTCCACCAAAGTTTTTGTAACTGGTTTCTACTCTGGCCAAGACATGAGGATCTTGAACAGAGAGAGGCCTCCTTGTATTAACATAATTCACTGACAAGTCCTAGCATGTGATAGGAATGTTGCTGATGAGAGTAATATCTGAAGATGGAGGCTGTTTTGGACATGTATATCTGTGTGTTTAGATAGGTAGGTTTTGCTGATCACAAGAAGTCTTCTGACTTTCAGGCTCCTGACTTTGTCAGGTTGACCATTAGTTGCTAAACGTGCATTGTGTTATGGATTTGAGTGCGTTTTGGATGAGTAGAACTATTTTCTTTTTATTTTTTTTGTTCAGTATGTGATTATATTTAATAGCGTAGCTACAAGATCAAAGCCAATTCCTTCTATCCTAAATGGGCCTTCTAGCTTCATTGCAAAGTGGTCTTCTGAAACAAGCAACAACTGGCTGCCTGAAATGTTGGAGACCAATGCTAGAATATAATCGAGTGTTGGTTGGACTTTCCAGGGACTGGAAAGTATATGAGACCTTCAGTGAAAAAGTGAGACCAGGCATACGATAGTACAGAATGTGCTGATGAACACTACAGAAGCTCTCAGCGGCTGTGCTTATGGATGGCTTTTGTATTTTTTTCTTGGTACCCCACACTGGAGAGCCATTGTATACATCATTGTATTTGTGCCAGTCATCAGTGTGAGGTTGGTACAGTCAATGCACAGATAGGTGTAGCAGGAGAGTCGACTGACGATTGGAACTTGTTCTTGGACAGAAACTTTTCTAAGCTTTGGGCTTCCTTTCTCGTTTTTTTCCTTTGACTAGAGACTGAGGTGAGGTGTTGTCAGAACACATAGGTTAGTTTGTCTGTCCCCTTAAAAATTCCTCCTATAGATTAACTCTAGAGCATGGAACAATTGAATCCAAGCTGTTCTTTTGGTTTTCAGCGGGGCTAATCTTGATGTGGCTACCTGCGGTGTCCAGATGGAATTGCATGGAAACCTTTTTGAAACAATCCTGTAGGCATACCTTAAAAATATGAATCTCAAATGCTGCAGATAATTTTTGCCAGAAACCCCATAGAACAGCAACACGTCTGCACCAAATCATGTAGATATTGCTGCACATCTAACATACCGCTTTGCAATTGTAGAAGGGGAAAAAAAGCAAAAAACAAAACACTGCTCTCGCCATCCATGCTAACGCTAGGCTGGTCCTCTGCCTTTCTCCGTAAAGTCTGACCTCCAGTGATGACGTCTCGTTCCATGTGACTGCCACCCCCTATGAAAGTCCATTCTATACACCAGGGATCCTTTGGCATTGCAGTTGTGAAACTACAATTCACAAGGTATCTCCACAGCCGTCTGACATCCTATAGCTGTCGGGCAATGCTGGGAGCTGTAGTTTGGGAACAGCCGGAGTGTCACACGCTGCTGATCCACACTGTACATGTGAGCAGAGCAGTTTTGTCAACATTCACAAATATTAGAGCAACAATGCTGGTGCTTGTGAGTACTGCTTCACTAATCCTAAAGCAAGGCGAAGGCGAATAAAGCGAATAGCGAGGCGAATAAGCCTCCTTACCTTGACAAGCCAGAGATGGTATGTCACTCTCTATAAGGAGAAGCCTTAGACCCCAGTCCAGAGCCTCTCACCTAGCCAAATCAGTTCTCATGCTTCGCACTGACGAGGGCCAACAGCCCGAAACACCGTGTCTGCGAATTGAGATACTGATTTGGCTTTTATCCTAAGTCATATTGCACGACTCGTTAAAGGGTTGATTGTGACTTGTGGGATCGCTACTTCCAACGGGTGGCGCTATAGAGTTTAAGTCCTCTTTTTCTCGGAAGAGGCAATTTGCATAATCCTAAAGCAAGCATTGGAGCAGTTCAAATGATGAATATTACATCATTTTATATTTTTCGTTTCTTAATCCGAAATTTTTTATTTGATCTTTGTAACCTGATTAATTGCCAGTTTTTGGCTTCAATTTATGCCACTAAATTAATTCTTTGGTAACTTGTAACTAAAGCGCGTTAAAGTTAGACTATTACATACAATTCTACTTTTTTTATGTAAACACATCAATGAAAAATATTTGAGAAGCTTTTAAATCAGAATAGTAACGGCAACTAGAATTTTTATTTAAATTGGTCCATGTGCAAAAATGAAGCGTCGTTATTGCAAATTTTTGTACAGATATCGGCAGAAATGTATTGGTTTTTTACCCTTTTTGTTTAACCCATCTTTAGAGCAGAAGTGCTGGGATTCTGCACTTGAAAACAGCAACGGGGTTTTATACATGAGGTTTTTTCAGGCTCCCAATAAAAGCTCTTAGAAGAGAAGTGCACCAAAAAATTCACATTTCAACAGCGTTTTTAAACACAGTGGCAAAGAGTGTTCATGAAGTCACATCCATTTTTCATGAACTGTTTTTAAAACTTGTCTGATTATCTGCACACAAAGAAAAAAAAACAGAACAGCATTTACGCTACATGGAGACATGTCCTCATGGTTTCTTTTCAGTATTTCATCCCTGTGTAGTCCATATCTGCTACTTAAACCTTTTGGGTGCATACGGGAGACCACAGATTCTGAGACTTTTGGAAGTTGGACTATTGAATTTTTGCCGAGACAAGGCACCTTGTGTAGCTGTGGCAAAATCTAGTGACTTTGTATAGTTCACTCTTGTATGTCTATTAATCTTAATGTGAAAAGTAGTCATTGCTTCCTAATGATATGACCTTGGGGAGAATTGGGATGTCATCTGTTGTCTTTTTACATTCAGATAGTGGAAAGCGATTATCTTGGATCTCGCTGTTCTTTGCCTTGTTTAGCACGATCTTGATAAATGTCTGCCATACAGCGATATTTGTAACATGTTGCTTTCATCTGCGGTCTCTTCTCGTTTGTTTTGTCTCTGTCCCTCTTAATAGAGAAGACATAGAGAACTGTTAATTTCCTGCTGTAGAATCTAATTGTTAAACAAATATTTCTGTAGAACGTTCTATGCATGGAATCCTGCCTGGCGAGCCTTACATAACTCTCATCAGACCTCATCACAAGCAAACGTGGGGATACCAGTACCTCTGAGTTAGTCATGTTATTTAAGCGGGAGGCGAATGTCGGAAGTATGGAGTTAGATTACTTTACTTAGACATCTTCATAAATCTATATATCATTGTTACTTATTCTGACTAATACACAAGAAATAGCAAAGAGACGTAAAGAGTAGCCTCTGTTTGCCGTGAATTATTTGTGGTGTAGGAGATATTCCAAGGTTAAAATATTCTCAACATACAGGGATTCGTAGTTAGAGCTAGCTTAGACCCATGGACAGAAATATATTGACTCTGGCCCCAGCTTTAAAAATATTATTAATCCCTAACTCCTTCCTGACGGAGTCAATTTTTTGTTTTTGTGCATTAGTTTTTTCCACTTAAAGGGTTTGTCCCCTACTAATACAACCAGTTCTTGAGCAAAATGTTTGACCTCAAAATTATAAGGCCTACACTCGCCACCCATGCCGGTGCTGTTCCTGTGATGTTGGCACTCGTCCCTGGGGCTGTCGTGCGGTGTTGTGACACGTGACGCCGTTGCTCACTCAGCGCTGGTCCCACTTATCCCGCCTTCAGACAAAACGAATATGAACAGGAAGTCCGGGCTGCAGCTGAACTTGGACTTTCTCTTCATGCTCAATTCGACAGGAGGCAGGGACCGTGATGTTAGCGCTGGATGGGATCCGGCGTTGCGTGTCACAACACCGCACGAGAGCCCCGGGGAGAGCAAGTGCCGACCCTGCAGAAATGGCGCCAGCACAGCAGGTGAGTATAGGCTTTATTATTTGTATTTTGCATGTTGAGCTGTACTTTTTATTGATCGAATTATCGATAATACAATAATATCACAATATTTTGATCGCTTCTTACTGCATTTTTTTGAATGAGCGACAACAACCAAAATAAACCTGCCATTTTGGCCTTTTGATTTTTTTGGGGCGCTGCTCTTACAGGGTAATTTTATATTTTCATTGGCCATCCTTACAGACATATTTATTTTTGATATTTAGGGTATAAGGGAAGGTTTAAAACTTAAAATTGTATTTAAATTTTTTTTTTATTTTTCAGTTTTTCACTGGACCTAAACCTGCAATTAAACCCTGGCTTGTAATGTACTACATGCTTCAATACTTCAGTATTGCAGTATACAGTGAAGTTAACAATCTCCTATAGGCTGTGCTTCATTTGAGTACAAAGATAGTGTCATACTCTACATCTTCCGTACTTTTTTTTTATTATTTAATTTATTAATTTTCATAGAAGTTTAGACAACTTTTTGTAAATATTAATAACATAAATACAGTATATGTTATGCTCTTCAACAGGAGTGGGTAATTTAATTTTCCGGAGGGGTCACATAAGAGACCGTTACAGTTGTGGAGGGCTCAAGCAATACGCTGAAATTGATTCTGTTAAATATTATCATTAATATATTCTTTTAGATTTTGATATTAATTTTATAGCTTATTTTTGAGCAGATCAAAACCATATAATTTACTGATTTTTATAAAATATGTAAAAAAGCAGTAAATCAACAAGTATGATCAACAGTACTATGTCCCTACATCTCCTCACAAAGTGCACTGGACCCTTCTGCCTCCCATTTACAGTATGATGATCCCCAGCCCCATACACGGTATGCGTCCCCCAAAAACTATGACACCAGAAACATCATGATGGCTTTCACAAAGTATGAATGCCCGAACACACTCCTCAAGCTTTATGAGCCCTCCACCATAGTATAATCACCAACAGCCCCAACACAATATGGGCGCCCCCATAGTCTCCCAAAAAGTATGATCCCACACACAGAATGATGATACCCATGCTGTATGATCCCCTACAGCTCCCTATACAAAATGATGATCCTCTGAGATATTCCCTCACAGCTCCCCAAAACAGAATGATCCCCACAGTACTATTGCACCACAGCCCGCAACACATTATGATGTCCATATGATGCGCGCAAACACAGTGATGACCACACACATTCTCCCTATAAGTTCTTGCCAAAAAAAACAAACATTACTCACCTCGCCATCATTTTGCAGCGAGCTACTTCTGTTTTTGCGCTGTACACTAAGGCTCCACAGCAGGCGCAATATTATGACACTATTGCGCCTTCTGCGATGACACACTCAGTTGCACAGGCAGAATGGTGGAAGGAGCAGCTGACTGCTCCTCCGCCAAAATGTTCACTGGTCTCTGCAACCCGAGGATACAGATACTGGTCATACTGAGACGTTGGACATAGGTGCGAAGGGCGGCCGCGACGTGCGACCTGATAGACACTACATCCAGCCCTCTTGTTGTCTTATTCCACAGGCCGGATAGAAACATCCAGGTCCGCCCCACAGGCCGTTCTTGGCCCAGGTCTGCCCTAAGACTATTATCTATACAACATACAGTGATGTTACCATTTTACTACATTATGTATGTTATTATTGGCCATTTATGGCTTACCGCCTCCACATCACGGGCAAGATAAACTCCAAATGTATCCATAGCATTTTATGGATCTGACAATATACCATAAAGACGTGGGCTGTAAATTCTGATATGTATGGAGTTGAAAGTCAGAGGGTAATTCATTCAGTTGTATACATCAAAGCTATCTGTTCTGCATATATGCCGGAAGTTTCTCTCACAGTTTGCACCATACATATGACTTACTGTAATTGATTCCTCTAAAACTGGCTGTATGAACACAGCTTTGAATGACGCCACTAGTAATGAGCTTTCATATTTTTGCCCTTATTCCATGTGTCTTTGATAACAAATTGATTGTTTCCAGCCAAAAGAAGCCTCCAAATGCTTCTAAATTGTGTAAAATGTAGTTAGTCACTACCAGTGCCTGTAGCCATCTGTATTCAAAACCTTTGTCTGAATTCTTGTGACCCAAAACCCCTGATAATACATTAAGCATCCAGTGATTAAGAATATATTAATATTTATCAGTTCTAATGCACTGACTTTTCACCAGTGCTGTATAGGCGTGCACGTACAGCTGGATTCCTAGTATTTCCATCAGCAGGAAACACTAAGATATAGGGGGTTTTAGCACTGATATTGGTGATATTGCTGTGTAGGTTCTAAAACAACCTAGCGTTGAAGTAGATTGGGCGCTTGCCCCCAATACACTTCCAATCTAATTTGTTAATGACAACAAAGCTTGGTTTCTCAGCACTGCCACATCAGATTGCTACGAGACAGATGTCCTCTTTATTGTACTACAAGGACCTCCTGTGTACAGTCCTTTCTCTAGTTTCAGTAGTAAAATCTTCCTGACAATTTTAAGATACGTATGCATGTATGTCTGTGAATATATATATATATAGTATGTGTGTGTATTGTTATATACACCGGTGTGTATGTGTGTATATATATATATATATATATATATATATATATAGTGGCTTGCGAAAGTATTCAGAATTAAACCCTCCATTAAAAAAATGTTTGTAATCCAATTTTGTAATGTTTGTAATCTGATTAAATTTATGCGATCAAATAACTAAAATTTGGCATGTGCATATGTATTCACCTCTTTTGCGATTTAAGCCTTTAAAAATTTCTGG
Organism: Ranitomeya variabilis; assembly: GCF_051348905.1. Taxonomy (NCBI): domain Eukaryota; kingdom Metazoa; phylum Chordata; class Amphibia; order Anura; family Dendrobatidae; genus Ranitomeya; species Ranitomeya variabilis. The sequence continues at coordinate 77,740,985 of NC_135233.1, forward strand.
TGCAAGCAAGTCCCTTCACAAGTCAGATGCTTAGTAAACCTGTGTGCAGTGTAAGTGTCACCTGGTCGGTCGGTATATATATATATATATATATATATATATATATATATATATATATATATATACATAAACCTTTACTGAAAGGCCACAGAGGCTGCAACACCATAGAGCAAGAGCCACCACTAACCCAACACCATGAAGACCGAGGAGATCTCCAGACAAGTCAGGGTCAAAGATGTTGAGAAGACAAGTCAGGGTTGGGTTATATAAAAAAAAATAAATCACTATCTGTGATGATATATATATAATTAATCACCTATGAAGAACATTAGTAAACAAAAAATCAATATATATGTCTATTTATGTATTTTTTTGTTTACTAATGTTCTTCAGAGGTGACAAACTTTAACCCCTTAACGACCGCCGATACGCCTTTTAACGGCGGCCGCTAAGGGTACTTAAACCACAGTGCCGTTAATTAACGGCGCTGTGGAAAAAGTGAATAGCGCCCCTCAGAGTCGGATTTTCTCTGGGGTCTCGGTTGCCGAGGGTAGCCGAGACCCCAGAGAACATGATTCGGGGGGTTTTTACCGACCCCCGAGTTGCGATCGCCGGTAATTAACCGTTTACCGGCGGTCGCAACAAAAAAAAAAAAAAAACGCGATTTGCCTTTTAATTTCTCTGTCCTCCGATGTGATCGCACATCGGAGGACAGAGAAATAGGGTCCCCGATAGCCCCCCAATACTCACCTATCTCCCCCGGTGCTCCTCGTGGCTCCCGATGGGCGCCGCCATCTTTTTTCCGGGAAGATCTTTGGGGTCTCGGCTGCCGGGGGTAGCCGAGACCCCAAAGAACATTATCGGGGTCGGTTTGCACCGACCCCTGTTTTGCGATCGCCGGTAATTAACAGTTTACCGGCGACCGCAAAAAAAAAAAAAAAAGCGATCTGTAATTCTCTGTCCTCTGATGTGATCATACATCAGAGGACAGAGAAATAGGGGGATTCGGGGACCCTATAATACTCACCCGGTGTCCCTGGGTCCTCCTGTGTCTCCTCTTGCCGGCTTCTTCGTCGGGAAAGAAAATGGCGGGCGCATGCGCAGTGCGCCCGCCATCTGCTGCCATCTGCCGGCCGGCAGGAGAGACGAGTTGGGGCTAAAATTAGGGTTAGGGTTAGAGTTAGGGCTAGGGTTAGAGTTAGGGTTAGGGTTAGAGTTAGGGTTAGGGATAGAGTTAGGGTTAGGGTTAGGGTTGGGGCTAAATTTAGGGTTAGGGTTAGGCTACTTTCACACTAGCGTTTTTTGGCTTCCGTCGCAATGCGTCGTTGGAGAAAAAACGCATCCTGCAAAAGTGCTTGCAGGATGTGTTTTTTTCTCCATTGGCTTGCATTAGCGACGGATTGCCACATGTCGCATCCGTCGTGCGACGGATGCGTCGTGCTTTGGCGGACCGTCGGCACAAAAAAAGCTACATGTAACTTTTTTGTGCGACGTGTCCGCCATTTCCGACCGCGCATGCGCGGCCGGAACTCCGCCCCCGCCTCCCGCACCTCACAATGGGGCAGCGGATGCGTTGAAAAAACAGCATCCGCTGCACCCGTTGTGTGGCGCTTACAACGCTAGCGTCGGTACGTCGGCCCGACACACTGCGATGGGCCGAGTACGACGCTAGTGTAAAAGTAGCCTTAGGCTTCTTTCACACTTGCGTCGGTACGGGGCGGTCGCAAATTGTGAAAATTGTGCACAACGGATGCAGTTTTTCAACGCATCCGCTGCCCAGTCTATGTCCTGGGGAGGAGGGGGCAGAGTTACGGCCACGCATGCGTGGAAATGGCGGACGCGACGTACAAAAAAAAGGTTACATTGAACTTTTTTTGTGACGACGGGGCTAAAGTTATGGTTAGGGTTGGGGCTAAAGTTAGGGTTAGGGTTGGGGCTAAAGTTAGGGTTAGAGTTGGGATTAGGGTTTGGATTAGGGTTGGGATTAGGGTTACGTTTGGGATTAGGGTTGGGATTAGGGTTACGTTTGGGATTAGGTTTAGGGGTGTGTTGGATTTAGGGTTTTGATTAGGGTTATGGTTAGGGTTGAGATTAGGGCTGTTTTGGGGTTAGGGTTGTGATTATCGTTAGGGTTGTGATTAGGATTATGGATCGGGTTAAGATTAGGGTTAGGGGTGTGTTGGAGTTAGGGTTGGAGTTATAATTTGGGGGTTTCCACTGTTTAGGTACATCAGGGGGTCTCCAAACACGACAGCCAATTTTGCGCTAAAAAAGTCAAATGGTGCTCCCTCCCTTCTGAGCTCTGCCGTGCGCCCAAACAGTGGTTTACCCCCACATATGGGGCATCAGCGTACTCGGGATAAATTGGACAACAACTTTTGGGGTCCAATTTCTCCTGTTACCCTTGTGAAAATAAAAACTTGGGGGCTAAAAATCTTTTTTGTGGGAAAAAAAAATATTTTTTTATTTTCACTACTCTGCATTATAAACTTCTGTGAAGCATTTGAGCATTCAAAGTTCTCACCACATATCTAGATAAGTTCCTTAGGGGGTCTAGTTTCCAAAATTTGGTCACTTGTGGGGGGTTTCTACTGTTTAGGTACATTAGGGGTCTGCAAACGCAACATAACGCCCGCAGACAATTCTATCAAAGTCTGCATTCCAAAATGGCGCTCCTTCCCTTCCGAGCTCTGCCGTGCGCCCAAACAGTGGTTTACCCCCACATATGGGGTACCAGCATACTCAGGACAAATTGGACAACAACTTTTGGGGTCCAATTTCTCTTGTTACCCTTGTGAAAATAAAAACTTGGGGGCTAAAAAATCTTTATTGTTAAAAAAAAATAGTTTTTATTTTCACGACTCTGCATTATAAACTTCTGTGATGCACTTGGGCATTCAAAGTTCTCACTACACATCTAGATAAGTTCCATGGGGGGTCTAGTTTCCAAAATGGGGTCACTTTTGGGGGGTTTCTACTGTTTAGGCACATCAGGGGCTCTCCAAACGCGACATGGCGTCCGATCTCAATTCCAGTCAATTTTGCATTGAAAAGTCAAATGGCGCTCCTTTACTTCCGAGCTCAGCCATGCGCCCAAACAGTGGTTTACTCCACATATGGGATGTCGGCGTACTGAAGACAAATTGTACAACAACTTCTAGGGTCCATTTTCTCCTGTTACCCTTGGTAAAATAAAAATTTGGAGGCAAAAAGATCGTTTTTGTAGAAAAAATGCGATTTTTTTTATTTTCACGGCTCTACGTTATAAACTTCTGTGAAGCACCTGGGGGGTTAAAGTGCTCACCACACATCTAGATAAGTTCCTTAAGGGGTCTAGTTTCCAAAATGGTGTCATTTGTGGGGGGTCTCCACTGTTTAGGCACATCAGCGGCTCTCCAAACGTGACATGGCATCCGATCTCAATTCCAGCCAATTCTGCATTGAAAAAGTCAAACGGTGTTCCTTCACTTCCAAGCTCTGCGGTGCGCCCAAACAGTGGTTTACCTCCACATATGGGGTATCGACGTACTCAGGAGAAATTGCACAACAACTTTTGTGGTCTAATTTCTCCTGTTACCCTTGTGAAAATAAGAATTTGTGGGCGAAAAAATCATTTTTGTGAAAACAAATGCGATTTTTTATTTTCACGGCTCTACGTTATAAACTTCTGTGAAGCACTTGGGGATTCAAAGTGCTCACCACACATCTAGATAAGTTCCTTAAGGGGTCTAGTTTCCAAAATGGTATCACTTGTGGGGGGTTTCCACTGTTTAGGCACATTAGGGGCTCTCCAAACGCGACATGGCGTCTGATCTCAATTCCAGCCAATTCTGCATTGAAAAAGTCAAACGGTGCTCCTTCACTTCCAAGCTCTGCGGTGCGCCCAAACAGTGGTTTACCTCCACATATGGGGTATCGGCGTACTCAGGAAAAATTGCACAACAAAATTTGTGGTTAAATTTCTGTTTTTACACTTGTGAAAATTAAAAAAAATGGTTCTGAAGTAAAATGTTTGCAAAAAAAAGATAAATGTTCATTTTTTCCTTCCACATTGTTTCAGTTCCTGTGAAGTACGTAAAGGGTTAATAAACTTCTTGAATGTGGTTTTGAGCAGCTTGAGCGGTGCAGTTTTTAGAATGGTGTCACACTTGGTTATTTTCTATCATATAGACCCCTCAAAATGACTTCAAAGGTGATGTGGTCTCTATTATTCTCTCCTTATAACTCCCTAACAAAAAAAAAAATTGTTTCCAAAATTGTGCTGATGTAAAGTAGACATGTGGGAAATGTTATTTATTAACTATTTTTTGTGACATATCTCTCTGATTTAAGGGCATAAAAATACAAAGTTTGAAAATTGCAAAATTTTAAAAATTTTCGCCATATTTCCATTTTTTTCATAAATAATCGCAAGTAATATCGAAGAAATTTTACCACTAACTTGAAGTACAATATGTCACGAAAAGACGTTCTCAGAATCAGCGGGATCTGATAAAGCGTTCCAGAGTTATAACCTCTTAAAGTGACAGTGGTCAGAATTGTAAAAATTGGCTCGGTCATTAAGTACCAAATTGGCTCTGTCACTAAGGGGTTAAAGGTGCTACAAATATACTTTAGTATGTTGTTTATGACCGTGGTAATTGTGGTAATTTGTGACAATGGTGGCTGTATACATATTTATTTTCTCAGAGTTAAGCCTGGCTGCTTTTAAACGGAACAAAAGAAAACTGGAACTGGCTGAAAAGGTGGAAACGGATCACATCCAAGTAAAGAAAAGAAGACAATCAAGTGAAAAGGTTGGTTTTATTTTGATGTATTTAATGGCAGCTACCCATTTCTGGTACGTTCATCCAGTGTGTTCAGATGCAGTAATTTATCTCTTCAGAGAGGATGAGGGCTAGAACTCGTACTAGTACTAGCTATAGGACGTAGCAATCCTAAAAGCACTAGAGTTCTAGTCCTCGTCCTCTCTGAAGAGACAGTTTGCATATTTCCCAGAGGAGCATTGCACCTTAAAGGCCCCGTCTCACACAGCGACGCTGCAGCGATACAGACAACGATGCTGATCGCTGCAGCGTCGCTGTGTGGTCGCTGTGTGGTCGCTGGGGAGCTGTCACACAGACCGCTCTCCAGCGACCAACGATCAGGGGAACGACTTCGGCATCGTTGAAACTGTCTTCAACGATGCCGAAGTCCCCCTGCAGCAACCGGGTAACCAGGGTAAACATCGGGTTACTAAGCGCAGGGCCGCGCTTAGTAACCCGATGTTTACCCTGGTTACCAAAAAAAACAAACACTACATACTCACCATCTGTTGCCCGTCAGGTCCCTTGCCGTCCGCTTCCCGCTCTGACTGTCTGCCGCCGTACAGTGAGAGCAGAGCGCAGCGGTGACGTCACTGCTGTGCTCTCACTTTACGGCGGCTCAGTCAGAGCAGGAAGCAGACGCCAAGGGACCTGACGGGCAACAGATGGTGAGTATGTACTGTTTGGTTTTTTTTACATTTACGCTGGTAACCAGGGTAAACATCGGGTTACTAAGCGCGGCCCTGCGCTTAGTAACCCGATGTTTACCCTGGTTACCAGTGAAGACATCGCTGGATCGGTGTCACACACACCGATTCAGCGATGTCAGCGGGACCTCAACGACCAAAAAAAGGTCCAGGCCATTCCGACACGACCAGCGATCTCACAGCAGGGGCCTGGTACGTGTCACACATAGCGAGATCGCTACTGAGGTCGCTGTTGCGTCACAAAACTAGTGACTCAGCAGCGATCTCGCTATGTGAGACGGGGCCTTTAGTCTCCTCACCTTGACATGTTAGACTTGACTTGTCGTCAATAATGCAGAGCAGTCTACAGACGGGCCCCATTGTTAAAACCTGTAAAATTATCACTAAATAATCACATCTGGAGCTGTATGGTAGATTAGAAAAAAAACACAGATTACTCAAGGCAGCGGGAATATAAGGAGAACTTGCCACTTTTGACCTGGTGACACTTTAAGAGATGGCATATAATTTCAGTGTTCTGCCTCCACTTCGTGAGATGACCCTACCTCTTTAATAAAGTGATCATTTATAATGAAGCGCAGAACGCTCATAGTTTATATTGGGACACTTGTTTGTATGTTCCTCTAATATCAGCAGTGCTGAATTTCCTCCAAGTTGTATTACTCGTAGGTATTGGAAAAGCTCTTTCCAGCTGCGCTGCTAGTTATGTGTTGTGTAGGAACAAAGTAGATTTTTTTTTTTCCATTTTGGGTTGAATTTATGATAAACATCAATAGTCGGTCCTTTGTTATCTTCGCTCCAATGCTTTTGGCAGCAAACAAAATGATATTTTACAGAACCATCTGGCAATAATAGTGATATCGGCTATATAACTTTTTGTGGATTTTTGTGATCTCATAAATATTTATGTAAATTTTTCTCTGCACCACAAAGTTTAAAGTGATATTTGAAGGCAATCTACCGGAAGGATCAACACTCCTAAGACATCTATATGGGTATGTAGGGCGTAGGAAGTTGAATAAAATGATACCTTGATATCTGGGGTCCGATATCTTATTCCAGAGAAATCCGTGTGTTTTCTTAAAAATGTAAACGAGCTGTTCGGATCTATGGACCAGACATAGATCTCCCAGAGAGTCTGTATCCAGAGCTTATTTTCAATTAAAAGGGGTTTTACCAGTGTGAGACACGTAATGACTGACACTTTGCTCTCCTGATGTCACTGCAATGCCGATTGTCATTGTAACTAATATAGTACAGGAGAAGTTGAGCTTTGTTTCATTACAAACATATTTGCAGCTGTAGCTCTTCTATTAGGCCTGTTGCACACTTTCAGTGTTTGATGAAGTTTTTACGTCAGTATTTGTAAGCCAAAATCATGAGTGGAACAGTTAACAGGAAAAGTATAATAGAAACGCACTCACAACTTCTGAATTTTTTACCATCTCCTGATTAGTGCTGTCAGTCCTGCTGCAGAGCTGTGCTTCATTGCAACAGCAGTCAGTGGGGTGGGACAGTACAAGGCTGACAGCAGTATGAAATGGAAGGTGCAGCTTCAGATGTTTGTAATGAAACAAAGCTCTGTTGTCCTGTCCCTCCCCCCACACTGACTGCCTGTGAGCTAAAAGCAAAAGAAGTGTTAGTTGTAAGCTCTGCAGTGAGATCAGCCCCCCGAGGAAACTCAGTACGCGAAACGCGCGTCGGGGCTCGTGGTGGACATAGTCAGCATTGAACCACACATGGGTAAGCAACACTTATGGCTCTCTGCATAGATGTTTTTTCACTTGAAATGGGCTAAGTGCAATATGGGAGAGTAGCTATAGGAGTGGTTAGTTGGTCCTTACTTTCATTAAGTAACCTGATATTGGTCCGGACAGGGCTAACTGTGCTCACCGCTGACAGCTCCAACACTTCTTTTTATGCCCTATATTACCTAGCATTATATTTTGTGATGTTTTTGGTTGCACCTTCACATATATTAATGTGCGTTCTCCCGCTGAATGTGTCCATCCTATTCGTCTATCGACCCTCACCATTTACAATTATTTAAATATTGTTGTTTTTTAAATATTGTATTATGCTAATAAAATGTATACTTTTTTACTAAAATTGATGGCGTTATGTCTATTATGGGGCATCATGCTCCGGATGTGCTTATAGGATTATATTAATGTGGGAGTTTGCCCCTCCTCCACCCTTGTAAGTGCTGTGGGCACTTTTTGTAGAAGGGATTGTTATACATATGAATGTATCCGCAAGGTCGGTCTTTGTCAAAAAGTGAGATCAGGAAAGCAGACTGTCAGTCATTACATATCTCGCACTGGTGACACCCTCTTTCATTTAAAATACGCTCTGGAGGCAGGTTCTCTGGAAGATCTATGTCCTGACCATAGATCTTAACAGCTCATTTAATTTCTCTGAAATAAGTGGAAATTAATATATCAAATTTACAATCTAATATCTCCATAATGGAGACAAGAAATATATACAAAAAATACATTTTATTCAGATTTTCAAACACTTCATCATGATGAGACCAGTATGGCACCTAAAATATGGTGAAAGGTCCTCTTTAATGAAATTGGCACATTTTACTCCTGTGTCCTTTTAATCAAGACTGGCTTATAAATCGCCAGTCTTGATTAATTTTCCCCTATAATCTTTTAGTTGGGTGCTCCCTCCTGTAGACCTTTTACTTTCAAGCAGTTATGAAAACGTTTTATACTTTATTTTAATTGGCGACAGTAGTTTGTCTTTCTCCTCATATAAAATATAACATTGTGGTCTGTTGGAAACATGCACGGAGCCAATAATCGGAAGAAAAATGGGCATCACATGGGGTGTACTATAGGTCAAGCCGCTCACTGTGTTCTTTCTCCATGATTGGCTTCTGGAGGGGATTTTAACATTTTATACAGTTAATATAAACATTTGCTTCCTATGTTTCGTCTTGATTTTAGTCTTGGGGAAATTTGAAATCGATTTTGCAAGTACTGTCTGTGTTAAACAGACTTGGGAAATGAATGTAGGAGCCGTAACGATTTTTACTGCACGGTTTATTTCCATTCCTTTGGTTTTATTTGCTAGCATGTTGTGTAATTTTGTTTTACGGCGTCTAGTTAAGTACAGCACAGAGCGTATGATGCAACAGACATTTTGTACAATTTAGTTGCAAGATGGAGTCGGAGATGTTAAAGTTTAATAACGGTTTTGCGGCTGGAGGTGTCTACAACTCACTTTATAGGAATGTAATTCTGTTCTGTCCAATATCAAACTGTTATGCCGTAAAAAGGAAAGTCTCAACTGTTCAAGGCTTCAAAGACGACCATGGATATTCTGCAGAATCTGAAACCAAGGATTAAAGGTTTATCTCAGTTTATTTAGAAAAAGTTATGGTTGTAATAATTTGTACTGTCACCCAGCATTAAATGGGTGACCCGGGACTTTGGTTATTTTTTGCTATGGGGTTTTCCACTGCTAGGACAACCCCTTCTTGATCAAAATGTTTGACCCCCATAAAATAATAATGCCTATACTCACTGCAGTTCAGTTGTTGTGACACCGGCGCCCAGTCAGTGCTGGTATCATTGTTCCCATCTTCGCACAAATCAAACGTGAAGAGGAAGTCCGGGCTGCAGCTGATCTCTGACTTCATCTACATGCTCTATTTGACAGGAGGCGGAGACAGTGGTGCTGGCGCTGATGGTGCTCCGGCGTCACTTGTCACAACGGGTGCCTCGGGAGAGCAAGTGCTGCCACCGCGGGAACAGCGCCAGCACAGGAGATGAATATAAGCCTTATTATTTTATCGGGACCAAGCGAGATGTATGACAAGAAGTTCTCCACGTAGTGGACAACTTCTTTAAGAACTTATATCCAGGTAGCTGCTAATTACCTTGCTTTTCCACCAGACAACCATCTCTGCCAGCGCAGACCTCTCCTGCACCCTATTGTCCTTCTTCCAGTGATGTCAAGTCAACAAAGCAGCGTCTTCTCTTCTGCTTTATTCGGTCAACAGTTCGTGACTGCCGATGTCATTCTGATATGCAGTGAAAAGTCGTCTGTCAATCTGCTGGTAGATGGCTGTCCATCAGCATGACATTGGCAGTGACACCCCAGCAAAAAACAGACCGGAAGAAGAGACGTGAACTGAAGCAGGAGAATCAACACTTAAGTCGGCAGTAGAGTTGAGCGACTTTTACTTTTTTCGGTTGCGAAACCCGACTTTGTCAAAAGTCGGGTCGGGTGAAATCGGCTGATTATTGCGAAAAGTCGGGGATCCGACTGAAACACGAAACCCAATGCAATTCAATGGGGAAGCAAAGTCAGCAGTGAGTGGAGGACAGGAAAACACCTACAGTGCCCATTTTAATGCCAAAAACATCAATTCTTGTTACTTAAGCTTGTCTTAATTTGCCTTATAATAATAGTTAGGCATTGAAAATTGGGGGTCATTTGGCTAAAGTTGTGGGGGGGGGGGGTAGGGCTGGCTCAAGTTTTCCGTGGGCCCAGGAAACGCAGAGAGGTAAGTATTTCAACTTTGCAAGTGCTGTGATCCTGAGCAGGCAGGGGGGGCACACCCGTTCGCATTGGCACTGGCACAGGGCCCCTCAAAGTACGGCGGTGTGTTGGACGGTGGGGGCGCCTCCCACCGGCAGAGACACTTTTGCGTACTATGAGGGGCCCTGTGCCAGTGACGTCACCAACGAGTATGCCCTCCCCACCTGATGAAGGAACCTGCACTTTCATCTGCACCTTCCTTTTTGTCCCCGTGTAAGGTGGTATAGTATGCGGGAAGGGGAACCTGACTTTCAGCAGGGTCAGATTCTGGCTGTGTAGAGTGCAAGGGGAATGTAGTGGTCTGGGTCAATGTACCAGCAGACTCATCTAGCAGTGAATGGGCAGGATGAGAAGGAAACACAGTTAGTAGGCCCAAATAATAAAGTAGGCTAAATGCAGTTCAAATGTGGTAACAGGACTAAACAAGCGGCATTGCTTTGTTCAGTGGAAGACAACTGTAATGAGTGGCAGGCACAGTTAGTAGGGCCAAATAATAAAGTGGGCCAAATGCAGTTCAAAATTGGTAACAGGAGTAAACAGACGGCACTGCTTTGTTCAGTAGAGGAGAACAACAAGCAGCGGCAGACACCGTTTGTAGGCCCAACCAAACAAGTAGGCCAAATGCAGTTTAATATTCGAAACAGGATGAAAATTGCGGCTCAGCTTTGTTCAGTGGAGGAGAACCACAAGCAGCGGCAGACACCATTAGTAGGCCCAACCAAACAAGTAGGCCAAATGCAGTTTAATATCTGATATAGGCTGAAAGCCTGAAAATTGAAGCTCAGCTTTGTTCAGTGGAGGAGAAAAGCAAGGAGCGGCAGACACCATTAGTAGGCCCAACCAAACAAGTAGGCCAAATGCAGTTTAATATCTGATATAGCATGAAAATTGAAGCTCAGCTTTGTTCAGTGGAGGAGAACAACAAGCAGCGGCAGACACCGTTAGTAGGCCCAACCAAACAAGTAGGCCAAATGCAGTTAAATATCTGATATAGGCTGGCAGCCTGAAAATTGAAGCTCAGCTTTGTTCAGTGGAGGAGAAAAGCAAGGAGCGGCAGACACCATTAGTAGGCCCAACCAAACAAGTAGGCCAAATGCAGTTTAATATCTGATATAGCATGAAAATTGAAGCTCAGCTTTGTTCAGTGGAGGAGAAAAGCAAGCAGCGGCAGACACCGTTAGTAGGCCCAACCAAACAAGTAGGCCAAATGCAGTTTAATATCTGATATAGGCTGAAAGCCTGAAAATTGAAGCTCAGCTTTGTTCAGTGGAGGAGAAAAGCAAGGAGCGGCAGACACCATTAGTAGGCCCAACCAAACAAGTAGGCCAAATGCAGTTTAATATCTGATATAGCATGAAAATTGAAGCTCAGCTTTGTTCAGTGGAGGAGAAAAGCAAGCAGCGGCAGACACCGTTAGTAGGCCCAACCAAACAAGTAGGCCAAATGCAGTTTCATATCTGATATAGGCTGAAAATTGAAGCTCAGCTTTGTTCAGTGGAGGAGAAAAGCAAAGAGCGGCAGACAGCGTTAGTAGGCCCAGCCAAACAAGTAGGGCAAATGCAGTTTAAAATTGCTTACAGGGTTACACAGGCGGCATTGGATAGTTCAGTGGAGGTCAACTGTTAGGAGTGGCGCAGACAGACTTAGTAGGCCTAAAATAAAAAAGTAGGCTCAATGCAGTTGAAAATTGCTTACAGGGGTGCACAGGCGGCATTGGATAGTTCAGTGGAGGTCAACTGTAAGGAGTGGCGCAGACAGACTTAGTAGGCCTAAAATAAAAAAGCAGGCTCAATGCAGTTTAAAATTGCTTACAGGGGTACACAGGCGGCATTGGATTGTTCAGTGGAGGTCAACTGTAAGGAGTGTCTGACACAGTTAGTAGGCCAAAATAATAAAGTGAGGTAAATGTCTGCCAAAACAATTTTCAAAAATAAACAGGTGGCATAGCTACGTACAGGGGTGGGCTCCTCTGCTGAGTAGCAGACAGTGGTAGTTGGCGCAAAGTATTAAATGGTCTAAATGGAGGCCAGGGCCCCTGTATATTTTAACTATCATCTACCATGTCAACAAATTTGTATTGGCAGTGCCATTGAAGGATTTATCAGCACAGACTACACTGGTGGAGCAGGGAGAGGTAAGTATTGCAAGTGGTAGAGCACTGTTCGACCTGGGGGGGGAACACTCTCGTGGGCGGCGGTACTGGCACAGGGCCCCTCATATTACGACGGTGTGTCTGACGTTGGTTGTGCACCACCACCGTCCGAGACACTTCATTGTACTATGAGGGACCCTGTGCCAGTGCCGTCACCCAAGAGTGGGCACACCCACCTGTCCAGGCAAACGGCACTCGCACGGGTGCTTGCGCTAGGTGGTGATCACGGCCCTGTGGGGGAAGTCAGCCCATTTAGGGAGGTATAAAAATGGCCTATGGTGGACATTCCGCAGCTGCAAATGGAGGAATTGGAGCAGTCAGTAAGAGGAGGCCAAAAGCAAGACATTTTTCAGGCAAGCTATGTGTCAGCAGGGGAAGGTGGGGCAAAATAATTAGAAATCCATGATTGGTTCATTTTTACGAAGGTTAGATCATCAACATTTTGGGGAGCCAGACGAGTCCTTTTTTCGGTCAGTAATGAACCAGCAGCACTAAAGACTCTTTCTGATAGCACATTAGCAGCTGGGCAAGTGAGCTCCTGTAATGCATATTCTGCCAATTCAGGCCAGGTGTCTATTTTAGATGCCCAGTAATCAAAGGGGAATGACGTGTGAGGGAGAACATCGATAAGGGAGGAAAAATAGTTCGTAACCATACTGGACAAATGTTGTCTCCTGTCACTTTGAATCGATGCAGCAGTACCTGTTGTGTCTACGGTCATTGCGAAATCACTCCACAACCTGGTCATAAAACCCCACTGTCCAACTCCACTTCTGATTTGTGCACCTCTAACACCTCTGCCATGTTGCCCCCTGCAGCTCGTGTGAGAACCATCACTGCCGCTGTGTGCTGGGATTGCCTGAACCAAACGTTCTACAAGAGTTGCTTGTTTGGTAGCCAATATTTGTTCAAGGTTCTCATGTGGCATGATATTTTGTAATTTCCCTTTGTAGCGTGGATCCAGGAGGCAGGCCAACCAGTAATCATCATCGGTCATCATTTTTATAATGCGGGGGTCCCTTTTTTGGATACGCAAGGCCATAATCAGCCATGTGGGCCAATGTTCCAGGTGTCAATTCACTGCTTGTGCTGGGCTGAGGAGCACTTTCTTGCAAATCAACATCACTTGTCTCCCGCAAAAACCCTGTACCTGACCTTGCAACGCCACCAGTTTTTATTGCCCCCTGAGAAGCATCCTCCTCCCATAAATATTCATCCCCATCATCCTCCTCCTCTTCGTCCGCCACCTCGTCCAGGAGAGTTCCCTGAGCAGACAATGGCTGACTGTCATCAAGGCTTCCCTCATCCTCGGCTGCAGACGCCTGCTCCTTAATGTACGTCAAACTTTGCATCAGCAGACGCATTAGTGGGATGCTCATGCTTATGATGGCGTCGTCTGCACTTACCAGCCGTGTGCATTCCTCAATACACTGAAGGACTTGACAGAGGTCTTGTAGCTTCGACCACTGCACACCTGACAACTCCATGTCTGCCATCCAACTGCCTGCCCGTGTATGTGTATCCTCCCACAAATACATTACAGCACGCCTCTGTTCGCACAGCCTCTGAAGCATGTGCAGTGTGGAGTTCCACATTGTTGCAACGTCGATTATTAGGCGGTGCTGGGGAAGCTTCAGCGATCGCTGATGGTTCAGCATACGGCTGGAGTGTACGGGTGACCAGCGGATGTGCGAGCAAAGTCTTCGCACCTTGAGGAGCTGGGCTGGTAACCCCTGATAACTTTTCAGGAAGCACTGCACCACCAGGTTCAAGGTGTGAGCCAGGCAAGGTATGTGTTTCAGTTCTGAAAGGGCTATGGCAGCCATAAAATTCCTTCCGTTATCACTGACTACCTTGCCTGCCTCAAGATGTACACTGCCCAGCCATGACTGAGTTTCTTGCTGCAAGTACTCTGCCAGTACTTCCGCGGTGTGTCTGTTGTCGCCCAAACACTTCATTTCCAACACAGCCTGCTGACGCTTACCACTAGCTGTTCCATAATGGGACACCTCGTGTGCAACACTGGCAGCTGCGGATGGAGTGGTAGGGCGACTGTGCTCTGTGGACGACCTTTCACTTCTGGAGGAGGAGGAGGGGTGTCGAACGCCTACTGCCAACTGTTTCCTAGACCGTGGGCTAGGCAGAACTGTCCCACTATGGCTGTCCCCTGTGGACCCTGCATCCACCACATTAACCCAGTGTGCTGTGATGGACACGTAACGTTCCTGGCCATGCCTACTGGTCCATGCATCTATTGTGAGGTGCACCTTTCTACTGACTGATTGCCTGAGTGCATGGACAATGTGGTCTTTGACATGCTGGTGTAGGGCTGGGATGGCTTTTCTCGCAAAAAAGTGTCGACTGGGTATGTCATAGCGTGGTACTGCGTAGGCCATCAGGGCTTTGAAAGCTTCGCTTTCAACCAACCGGTAGGGCACCATCTCTAATGAGATTAGTCTAGCAATTTGGGCGTTCAAACCCTGTGTACGCGGATGAGAGGATGAGTACTTCCTTTTCCTAACGAGAGTCTCTTGTAGGGTGAGCTGGACTGGAGAGCTGCATATGGTGGAACTAGCGGGGGTGGTGGTGGACATGGCAGATTGAGAGAGGGTTGGTGATGGTATTCTTGATGTTGGCCTACATGCAGTGTTTCCTCCCAAGAACCTGGTGATTCCCTGACTGCCTTGGCCTTGCGACGATACCTCCACATTTGCTGCAGGTGGTGTCCTAAACGGTGGGCTTACAGTGAGGGAAGCAATGTAGCGTTGCTGACTACCTTCATTCTGAGCGGGTGCACCAACGTTACGGGGCGTTTAGTAGTTAGTCCAGGCTTGCAAGTGCATGCTGGTTAAATGTCTACGCATGCACGTTGTATTTAAATTTAGGGGATTCTTTCCTCTGCTAAAGGTCTTTGAGCATTTCTTACAGATAACTTTGCACTGATCATTCGGATCTTGGTTAAAAAATTGCAACACTGCACTCTTCCTACTATCGCATACCTTTTCAGGCATTGCACGCTGTGCTACTTTCAACGGATGGCCACGCTGTCCTAAAACTGTTTTAGTTTTAGACACACGTTTTGGGCCTGATACGGGCCTGCCAAATGAAAGCTGTTGCGATGTTGATGCCTGCTGCGGATCATCCTCCTCCGCTTCAGAGCTACTGCCAGCGGCACCCTGTTCCCCCAATGGCTGCCAATCTGGGTCAACAACTGGGTCATTTATCACCTCCTCTTCAATGTCATGTGCACCTTCCTCTGTGTCACCGTGTAAGGTGCTATTGCGTTCAGGACGGGGCACCATAGTCTCATCAGGGTCAGATTCTGGCTCAGTACACTGCGAGGGCAATGTAGTGATCTGAGTCAATAGAACAGCATAATAATCTAGCTGTGGCTGTGCATCTGTGCACTCCATGTCCGATTCATCTTGTAATGGGCTGTTAACTATTTCCCTTTCTAACCCTGGCACGGTATGTGTAAAGAGCTCCATGGAGTAAACTGTAGTGTCGCCTGCCGCATCCTTCACTTTTGCTTTGGGTGAAGGACACAAGGAAGCGACTTGTTCCTGACCGGGAGCATCCACTGACGACTCGCTGCTTTTATATTTCGAACTTTCGGAAGAAGAGGCGAAAGAGCTAGAGGCTGAGTCAGCAATGAAAGCCAAAACGTGTTCCTGCTGCTGCGGCTTTAAAAGCGGTTTTCCTTCTTCCAGATAAGGGAGCCTTCGAGGCCTTGTGTAGCCAGACGATGACGCAGGCTCAACACCTCCAGCCTTAGGTGCTACTGTGCTTTTGCCACTACCACCAGATGCAGCACCACCACCACCATCAGTACTAGCTGGCAACCCCCGCCCACGGCCTCTTCCACCAGACTTCCTCATTTTTGGGAAAATGTAACCAAACTAACAACCGTTATATGGTACTATAAAACAAGGTAGAAGGTGTATATAAACTTGTTGAGAATTTAAATCTCCCTTTTTTGTGTGGGAGACTGCTGCAAAAACCAGGCCCGCTGTATTACACTACACAATGTAAGTGGCAGAACGTGGCAGGCAGATATACGACAAACAGAACTGACGCAGATCCACTTAGTAGCAATTTAAATCTCCCTTTATTATGTGGGAGACTGCTGGAAAAAACCAAGCCTGCTGTATTATACTACACAATGTAGGTGGCAGAACGTGGCAGGCAGATATACGACAAACAGAACTGACGCAGATCCACTTAGGGGCAATTTAAATCTCCCTTTATTATGTGGGAGACTGCTGGAAAAAACCAGGCCCACTGTATTACACTACACAATGTAAGTGGCAGAACGTGGCAGGCAGATATATATATATAAAAAAAAAAAAAGGGACCGTACTACAATAACAATCTCCCTACAATGATCTCAGGACAAGTATGGCAGCAATAAAAAGGACTGCTGCACACAAAAGTGTGGACAAATAAACAAGATAACTGTGCAGAAAGGAGCTGTGCAGAAAGGAGCAACAGGATTTTTGCTTTTAAAAATGCAGTTGGTTTGCACAGCGGCGTACAAACAGCAATGCAGCTATCAGGGAGCCTTATAAGGCAGCCTTATAAGCTACAGAGCTGATGCACAAAAATCTAGCCTCCACTGTCCCTGCAAAGAAAAGGTGGTGTTGGACAGTGGAAATCGCTACAGCACAAGCGGTTTGGGGGTTAATCTTCCCTCCCTAACTATATCCCTTCTTCTGACGAAGCTACAGCAACCTCTCCCTATGCTCAGATCGGCAGAAGTAAGATGGCGGTCGGCGTGCACGCCCTTTATAGCCCCTGTGACGCCGCAGAAAGCAAGCCAATCACTGTCATGCCCTTCTCTAAGATGGTGGGGACCGAGACCTATGTCATCACGCTGCCCACACTCTGCGTCCTCCTTCATTGGCTGAGAAATGGCGCTGAATGCGTCATACGAAATGCGACTTTCGCGCGATGATCGCCAACCGCATGGCCGATCCCACAGTAGGATCGGGTACCGGTTTCACGAAACCAGACTTTGCCGAAAGTCGGCGATTTTTGAATTTGTCCGATCCGTTTCGCTCAACCCTAGTCGGCAGATATCATCACTGGGCAGAACAGGCTGGTATTTAGCAACTATCTGTAAGTTTATTGACCCATAGGAAAAAATAACTCAGATATCCCTTTCAATGAACAGGCCTCAAGGGTTTTAAGAAACTGCTATTTTTTTTTTTATTATTATTTTTTTAAATTTAGAAACTTTTTACATTTACGTGGCTACATGATTGTCAGCACGGTTTGGTGATACATAAGAGCTGCTTTGTAAAAGGAACCTGTCATGTTGAAAATGGTATCTGATCTGTGTGGACAGGATGTTGTAGAGCAGTAGGAGTTTATCAGATTTATGTACATTTTTGTGTGAAAAATTTAAGTAAAACTTGTATTTATTCATTGAGATCCCTGATGTTTGTATGTATTTGAGTCCAGTGGGCCGTCCGAACAGTGATTGGCAGTCTTTCCTGTATGGCTCTGCATGGAGAGATCATGGACAATCACTTGGTCAAACCACCCACTGGACTCAAATGTCTACAAACACCAAAGATTTCAATGAAGAAAATACAAGTTATGCTGAATCTTATCTAACAATTTTATACATCTTTCTGCTGAGCTTTTCTTTCTCTAAACCAGGGGTGGGGAACTTCAGGCTCTCTGGCCATTTACAGCCCGCTATGATCTTTTCTCCGGCCCCTGGCAGATTCCTGGGGACTACAGTGCTAGAGCTGGAAGCTGTGTTTTGATGGCCACCAGCATTTTAATATCTTCTTGCTCTGTGAGCATATGCACGCAGTGTTCATTACTGATCGCTGAACCGCGTGCAGTGAAAGATTACGTCCTGACATGTTGACAGAAAAAAGGTTCCCTACCCCTGCTCTAAACCATGCTGTCCACGGATTGGACTACATGTACAATGTGACAGGTTCCCTTAAAATTTAGATAAGTTAATTTTGTGGCACAAATATAGAGGCAATATTTTTTTTAAGAACTTTCTGCAGTCTGTCACTAGCCTTAACAGTCATATGCCATTCATGTGAATGTCTAAGCTAAGATTAGTGATTGTCTGTGGGTCCCATCATCGAAGGACTGGCAGGGTACGGCCTATGTGGTGGCCCTGGTGCAGCTAGGGACTCTGCTGGTAAGTAATCGGTATTACTTTATTTTCTGACAGTCTCTTCTATTTTTTGTGTTCAAGTTTCTGCTGCATATGACTTTTAATGAAAGTTTTAATGGCTGATCCATCACTGGTAAGCCATTAAGAAGTCATAAACATTGTCTGGTTCCGTTAGATAGAGACGTCTCATATATGCACAACTTGAATGGAAGACTACAGTTTTGTGTAGTTGGATCTGTCTAATGAGTAAACTAAATCACGAGCCATTATATTAGTTCTTAGGTAGCGTCTCTGTGGCCAGCGGACACCTAGCAGGGGTGAGCATCACTTTCTCGTAAAACTCGATAACATCGTTTAATGTGTCATCCTCCACAAGAAAGATTTGCGGACTTATAGAATGTCAGAAATGTAAGGAGCCAGTGAATTTCTTTCTCTATTTCAGCTAGGTTTTCCTATGACAAACTCATGACATATGTCGCAAAAATGTTTGATCGGTGGGAGTCAATTTGCTAAGACCCTCACTAATTTCAATAGTGTTTCTCTCTTCATGAAAGTATATAAGAACAGCAGAGTATTTCTTGTGACCAGGGTCGTTATTGATAGAGGCAAGAGTGGGGCGATACTGTGGACCCCAGGCTGGGAGGAAGGGGTGTTATAAAGGTGTGACGCTGCCGGTGTCCAGCAGTTCTTCAATACAAAGTGAAAACGATATATATATTTATTTATATTGGTATATGGTCTCCATCCTGGTATGTGTTGCTTCCATCCTGCACTCTAATCTTGTCATGTGCTTCTACCATCTTGCGCCCCCATCCTGTCATGTGCAGCCCCCATCCTGTTTTGTGTGCCTCCATCTTGTGATGTGCTACTGTCTTCCTAAGCACTCATCCTGTCACATGCTCCCATCCTGTACCCCAATCCTGTCATGTGGTGGTCCCATCCTGTACCCCAATCCTGTCATGTGGTGCTCCCATACTCCACCATAATCCTGTCATGTGCTGCTACCATCATGCGCCCCCATCCTGTTATGTGCTACTATCTTCCTGAGCCCTCATCCTGTCTTGTGCTCCCATCCTGCGCCCCCATGCTGTCATGTGCTGCTCCCATCCTGCGCCCCCGTTCTGTCATGTGCTGCTCCCATCCTGAGCCCCGATTCTGTCATGTGCTGCTGCCATCCTGCGCCCCCATTCTGTCATGTGCTGCTCTCATCATACCCCCCCGTTCTGTCATGTGCTGCTCCCATCCTGTGCCCCCATGCTGTCATGCGCTGCTCCCATCTTGAGCCCCCATTCTGTCATGTACGGCTCCCATCCTACGCCCCAGTTCTGTCATGTGCTGCTACCATCCTGCGGCCTCATTCTGTCATGTGCTGCTTCCATCCTGCTCCCCTATTCTGACATGTGCTGCACCCATCCTGCGCCTCCATTCTGTCATTTGCTGCTCCCATCCTGCGCCCCCATCCTGTCATGTGCTGCTCCCATCCTGCGCCCCCGTTCTGTCATGTGCTGCTTCCATCCTGCACCCCCGTTCTGTCATGTGCTGCTTCCATCCTGCATGTGTCTGCTCAAACTGTCATAAACAGACTACAGGAGGGTGGTAAGAGGGCCCGACGTCCACAAGTGCTTACAGCCCAACACTGTGCAAGGCATTGGCATTTCCCAGAGAACATCAAGAATTAGCAGATTTGACATAGATGCCGTGAGTACTAAACAGATGAAAGCAGGTTCATACTGAGCATATGTGACATAGTTCGGAGACACCATGGAGAACTTTAGAAGGCCGCACAGCCCTCCATGTGCTAGCCAGAGGTACCCTGTCTGCCATTAGGTACCAGGATGAGATCCTCAGACCCATTGTGAGACCATATGCTGGTGCGGTTGGCCCTGTGTTCCTTCTGATGCATGACAATTCTAGGCCTCATGTGGCCAAAGTGTGACAGAAGTTCCTGCATGATTAAGGCATTGATGCTATGGACTGGCCTGCCTGTTCCCCAGACTTGAATCCAATTGAGCATATCTGGGACATTGTCTCGTTCCATCCACCAATCCTGCGTTGCACCACAGATTGTCCAGGAATTGACTGATGCTTTAATCCAGGTCTAGAAGGATATCCCTCAGGATACATCTGTCTCATCAGGAGCATGTCCAGGCATTGTAGGGAGGTTTTACAGGCACATGAAGGCCACACACGCACTAGTGAGCATCATTTCCTTGTCTTGAGGCATTTCCACTGAAGTTGGATCAGCCTGTAATTTGATTTTCCTCTTTGATTTTGAGTATTATTTCTAATCCAGACTTCCATTTGATATTAATTTTGATTTCCGTTCATTTACATTGATCATTTTTATGTTTTATTGTGCTCAACGCATTCCTCTATGTAATGAATAAAGATTTGCAACTGGAATATTTCATTCAGTGATATCTAGGATGTATTATTTTTTTTTATGCAGTAAGGTCTGATTCACATCTGTTATTTCTCGTATGTGAAAAAAAACCAATTTTCGTCAGTGTTGGGTCAGTGAGTCAAATGTTATCGTCAGTGATTTTTCTTGTCTGACAAAATAAATAAATTGCAAAGCTTCTACCCACCAGCCTATGTTAACACCTTGCTTTTTTCAGCAGGAAACCCTGCTTTCTTTGCAGTAAAGAAGCTACAAATAGAAGGTTTTGTTTAGTTTTTTCTGCATTTTTATGGTCTTTTGTGCATGTTGATAAAGTTTAGTGGCCAAAAAAACATGATGCAACTTCCTTAGGTTTTTGCACCAAAAACACATTAAAAACTGATACCTGCATTTTTTGCTGCATTTTTGCTCTTACTCCTTGCTTTCTATGGGTAAAAAAACGCTGCAAAAACTCTGAAAGAAGTGACATGCTGCAGTTTTCCAAATCGGTCAGGAGCATAAACCAATGAGTGTGCATGAGATTTCTGAAATCTCATAGCCTTTGCTGGTACTGTAAAATGCAGCTTAACCCCTTCCCGACCTGTGACACAGCGTATGCGTCATGAAAGTCGGTGCCAATCCGACCTGTGACGCATATGCTGTGTCACAGAATGATCGCGCTGCTGCAGGTCGGGTGAAAGGGTTAACTCCAATTTCACCCATCCTGCAGGGACAGGAGGAGTGGTACTTCAGCCCAGGGGGGGTGGCTTCGCCCCCCCGTGGCCACGATCGCTCTGATTGGCTGTTGAAAGTGAAACAGCCAATCAGAGCAATCTGTAATATTTCACCTATGTAAATTGGTGAAAAATTACAATCCAGCCATGGCCGATGCTGCAATAGCATCTGCCATGGCTGGAGACCCCGATCTGGCCCCCCCACCGACTGGCGGCGGCGATCTGCAGCCGCCATCAGTGTTCCCTACCCCTCCGTCCTGTCCTAAGCGCCTTCCTCTCTCCTCCGCCCCTCCCCCGTCCTCCAATCCACCACCACCTTCCCCCCCCTCCGCTGTCCGATCGCACCCCCCCATACTTACCCAGTCCCGGTGTCCTCGGTCTTCTCGCATGGGCGCCGCCATCTTGGAAAATGGCGGGCGCATGCGCAGTGCGCCCGCCGAATCTGCTGGCCGGCAGATTCGTTCTCTGTACATTTTGATCGGTTCTATCACAGCGATCAAAATAAAAAAAATAGTAAATAAACCCCCCCTTTATCACCCCCATAGGTAGGGACAATAATAAAATACAGAAAATATATTTATTTTTGTTTTTCGGTTAGAGGTAGGGTTAGGGGTAGGGGTAGGGTTGCACTTAGGGTTAGGGTTGCACTTAGGTTTATGGTTGCACTTAGGGTTAGGGTTGCACTTAGGGTTGCACTTAGGGCTAGGGTTGCACTTAGGGCTAGGGTTGCACTTAGGGCTAGGGTTGCACTTAGGGCTAGGGTTGCACTTAGGGCTAGGGTTGCACTTAGGGCTAGGGTTGCACTTAGGGCTAGGGTTGCACTTAGGGCTAGGGCTAGAATTAGGGTTAGGGTTAGAATTAGGGTTAGAATTAGGGTTAGGATTAGGGTTACAATTAAGGTTAAGGTTAGAATTAGGGCTAGGGTTGGAATTAGGGTTAGAATAAGGCTATGTGCACACGGTGCGGATTTGGCTGCGGATCCGCAGCGGATTGGTCGCTGCGGATTAGTAGCAGTTTTCCATCACGTTTACAGTACCACGTAAACCTATGGAAAACCAAATCCGCTGTGCCCATGGTGCGGAAAATACAGCACGGAAACGCTGCTTTGTATTTTCCGCAGCATGTCAATTCTTTGTGCGGATTCCGCAGCGTTTTACACCTGCTCCATAATAGGAATCCGCAGGTGAAATCCACACAAAAAACACTGGAAATCCGCGGTAAATCCGCAGGTAAAGCGCAGTGCGTTTTACCTGCAGATTTTTCAAAAAACGGTGCGGAAAAATCCGCACACAAATCCGCAACGTGGGCACATAGCCTTAGGGTTAGGGTTGGAATTAGGGTTAAGACTAGGGTTAGGGGTGTGTTGGGGTTAGGGTTGGGATTAGGGTTAGGGGTGTGTTGGGGTTAGTGTTGGAGTTAGAATTGAGGGGTTTCCACTGTTTAGGCACATCAGGGGGTCTCCAAACGCGACATGGCGTCACCATTGATTCCAGCCAATCTTGCGTTGAAAAAGTCAAATGGTGCTCTCTTCCTTCCGAGCCCCGACGTGTGCCCAAACAGTGGTTTACCCCCACATATGGGGTACCAGCGTACTCAGGAGAAACTGGACAACAAATTTTGGGATCAAATTTCTCCTGTTATCCTTGAGAAAATAAAAAAAATTCTGGGCTAAAAAATTATTTTTGAGGCAAGAAAACGTATTTATTATTTTCACGGCTCTGCGTTATAAACTTCTGTGAAGCACTTGGGGGTTCAAAGTGCTCACCACACATCTAGATAAGTTCCTTTGGGGGTCTAGTTTCCAAAATGGGGTCACTTGTGGGGGGTTTCTTCTGTTTAGGCACATCAGGGGCTCTGCAAACGCAACATGACGCCCGCAGAGCATTCCATCAAAGTCTGCATTTCAAAACGTCACTACTTCACTTCCGAGCCCTGGCATGTGCCCAAACAGTGGATTACCCCCACATATCGGGTGTCAGCGTACTCAAGAGAAACTGGACAACAACCTTTGGGGTCAAATTTCTCCTGTTAACCTTGGGAAAATAAAAAATTCTGGGCTAAAAATAATTTTTGAGAAAATATTTTTTTTTTTTTTATTTTCACGGCTCTGCGTTATAAACATCTGTGAAGCACTTTGGGGTTCAAAGTGCTCACCACACATCAAGATTAGTTCCTTGAAAGGTCTAGTTTCCAAAATGGGGTCACTTGTGGGGTAGCTCCAATGTTTAGGCACACAGGGGCTCTCCAAACGCGACATGGTGTCCGCTAATGATTGGAGCTAATTTTCCATTCAAAAAGCCAAATGGCGTGCCTTCCCTTCAGAGCCATGCCGTGCGCCCAAACAGTTGTTTACCCCCACATATGGGGTATCGGCGTACTCAGGACAAACTGGACAACAATATTTGGGGTCCAATTTCTCCTGTTACCCTTGGGAAAATAAAAAATTCCGGCTAAAAAATCATTTTTGAGGAAAGAAAAATTATTTTTTGTTTTCACTGCTCTGCGTTATAAACTTCTGTGAAGCACCTGGGGGTTTAAAGTGCTCACTATGCATCTAGATAAGTTAATTGGGGGGTATAGTTTCCAAAATGGGGTCACTTGTGGGGGAGCTCCAATGTTTAGGCACACAGGGGATCTCCAAAAGCGGCACGGTGTCCGCTAACGATTGGAGCTAATTTTCCATTCAAAAAGTCAAATGGCGCGCCTTCCCTTCCGAGCCTTGCCGTGCGCCCAAACTGTGGTTTACCCCCACATATGAGGTATCGGTGTACTCAAGAGAAATTGCCCAACAAATTTTAGGATCCATTTTATCCTGTTGCCCATGTGAAAATGAAAAAATTGAGGCTAAAAGAATTTTTTTGTGAAAAAAAAGTACTTTTTCATTTTTACGGATCAATTTGTGAAGCACCTGCGGGTTTAAAGTGCTCACTATGCATCTAGATAAGTTCCTTGGGGCGTCTAGTTTCCAAAATGGGGTCACTTGTGGGTGAGCTCCAATGTTAAGGCACACAGGGGCTCTCCAAACGTGACATGGTGTCCGCTAAAGATTGGAGCCAATTTTTCATTCAAAAAGTCAAATATTGCTCCTTCCCTTCCGAGCCCTGCCGTGCGCCCAAACAGTGGTTTACCCCCACATATGAGGTATCAGCGTACTCAGGACAAATTGGACATCAACTTTCGTGGTCCAGTTTCTCCTTTTACCATTGGGAAAATAAAAAAATTGTTGCTAAAAGATCATTTTTGTGACTAAAAAGTTAAATGTTCATTTTTTCCTTCCATGTTGCTTCCGCTGCTGTGAAGCACCTGAAGGGTTAACAAACTTCTTGAATGTGGTTTTGAGCACCTTGAGGGGTGCAGTTTTTAGAATGGTGTCACTTTTGGGTATTTTCATCCATATAGAACCCCGAAAACTGACTTCAAATGTGAGGTGGTCCCTAAAAAAAATGGTTTTGTATATTTTGTTGTAAAAATGAGAAATCACTGGTCAAATTTTAACCCTTATAACTTCCTAGCAAAAAAAAAATTGGTTTCCAAAATTGTGCTGATGTAAAGTAGACATGTGGGAAATGTTATTTATTAACTATTTTGTGTCACATAACTCTCTGGTTTAACAGAATAAAAATTCAAAATGTGAAAATTGCGAAATTTTCAAAATTTTCGCCAAATTTCCATTTTTTTTCACAAATAAACTCAGAAATTATCGACCTAAATTTACCACTAACATGAAGCCCAATATGTCACGAAAAAACATTCTCAGAATCGCTAAGATCCGTTGAAGCGTTCCTGAGTTATTACCTCATAAAGGGACACTGGTCAGAATTGCAAAAAATGGCCAGGTCATTAAGGTCAAAATAGGCTGGGTCATGAAGGGGTTAAAATTTGCTTAAAATGCAGCAAAGACGCAACGTGTGATCATAGCCTTACACTGGTAAAAAAGGATATCACGAAGATGTGATTTTCATAAACCCTTTGACTTAGATGGGTGATTTTTATCTGTGACTTGGCTAAAAATAAAATGTCTGGGTTTTTTTGCCAACGTTTTTTTTGAGTTCACAATAATAAAGCAAGGATATTTGAATGGCTCCATAGACTGAAATTGGTTTGTATTTTATATGTGAAGAACACGTTCTTGAAAAATAGACATTAGAATGAGGCCTTACAATGTGGAGACCCATAATGTGCTGTGTGAATACAAAGTAGCTTTGTGATTGATAAGTGATTGAAATGTCAAAAATACGGTTTCTTATCCCATTGGACCAAAACTTGATTTAGTAAGAAACACTGCTAGAAATGAGTATAATTTAGTTTCAAAGTACTTTTATTAAGAAAACTCTTGAAATATTGGGCCAAATTCCCCTTGCTAGGGGCAAAGTAAATATGCTCCAGTTCTTTGAGCATGAAATGTAATTACCGGTACATAATTATTTTTTTTTAAAGTTAGCTCCTTTTGGAGGTACAACTAGTAAGAAAGCCAAAAGTACAAAAAATAATGCATAGTAAATAGCAAAACAGGAGACATTGGACCACAAGGAAGGTGGAGTGGAATTAAAAACAATACTTTGTAGTGAAGGCCTCGCGTTATTGATTGCAAGGACATTTCTGGATTTTTAGAAGGAAGTTAATATGAAGGAACGAAGAAATGGAATGTCAGCTCGGAATGGCAGTTTAAACCAAGTGCAGGCGCTCTGTCCACCAAAGAATTAACTGCTTCTTCTCACCTACTTGTTTTCCATTTATCTCCAAACTCTACTATCGAACTATTAGAACAAATTTACTGACAGATTCTCAGTTAAAGGGAACCTATCACCCCGTTTTTTAAAGATTAGATAAAAATAATGTGAAATAGGGGCAGAGCTGGGCTTTACATTACTGCCTTTTTGGTGCCTTTACACCCCCGTTAGGCTGCCGAAATACCTTTGTGAAGTGGCCGTTTTCTGCTGTCACTCAAGTTGGTCAGGTCGGATGGGCGTGGTCACAGCGCTATTTGTCCCCCAGGATCCTGCTCATCATTACGTTGGTGGCGTAGTGGTGTGCGCATGTCCAGCAGGCGAATCCACTGCCCAGGAGATGAATAACGGCGCGGTCTTCGCTATTCAGCCGTTTACCGGTGGGCGCGGCCATCTTTCCTGTGGCCGCGCCTGCGCAGATGGAGCGCTCTGCTGCCCGGGGCTTCAGGAAAATGGCCGCGGGATTCCGCGCGTGCGCAGATGGAGATCGCGGCGGCCATTTTCCTGAAGCCCTGGGTTTGGAAAAAGTGCGAATTTCGGTGTTGCCTGCCTTTACATTTCTCCTTATAACTCCGGCTAGAAAAAAGATAGAGAAACAAAATAAACACCATTCTACTCAGAACTGTACAGGCTTTCACCAGATATGTCACAAGAGTATCTTTGTTAATATTTTCCCATGCGAACGCAACATTTTAAAATGCATTTCCTAAAAAAAGTTTAATTTAAAAATTTCAAAATAAAAGCACATATGCCTGCTATGCTCCTAGCCACATGTGTACCAAAACACAAGCTGGGATCATATTTTAAAAAATAAAACTATTACCGAGTCAATTCGAAAATCTTGAATTCAGATCTGTTCAGCCTGTGGTCTAAAAGTGTGGGGTCTATATTTACCAAATAATCCATGATTTTTAGATATTCCTGTATTATCATGTTACAGCTTAGAAGCAGGAGAGGACAGAGGAGAAAGCTTTGTTAGGGCTGAGAATGAACGGGTAGACAGTGACTGCAGAGCAGATGACAGGCCGGCAGCTCGGGCCTCCAGCGGCCATATTCACACCAAATCTTAACACACAGGAAACTCCTCAAATGGAGGGAGAAAAATATTCTTAACATCCAGTTCATGTATTGTACAAACCAGGACTACAAAGAGGAGGAGAGTTTGTTAAAACATCGGTTACAGGAAGCCGAACCCATCAAAGGGACTCGGCAATACCAAACTTTCATTCCATGTAGTGAAACAAAAATAAAAACAAGGATTTTTTCATTCAGCAAAGACGGTGAAGTCCATGAAGTGGTAGAAGGCGGCACAAGATCGGCAATGGATGACATAACTGGTGATGTGACCTGTGAATATGATTGGTGCTGGTGGCGGCTACTGGACTCTCCAAAGATTGTGAAAATGAAGAAGTAGAAGTGACTTTTTTGCATCCAGCGCCATCCTTTGTGTATCCAAGAAAACCAGACATTTTGAAAGTTAACAAAAATCAGATATGAACTCTTGTGGAGCCGAACACAATGACCGGCCGTACATACTCTGACACAAAAGGAAATGGCCATTTCTAGTAAGCGCATATGGACAAGATTACATTTCACCCACTAGAAGGGACAAATTGATGATAAAAGGCCAGTTTAAAAACGTACTATTAATTGTTTGATTAGTTCATATTTTATACAACCCCTGGCAAAAATTATGGAATCACCGGCCTTGGAGGATGTTCATTCAGTTGTTTTTAATTTTGTAGAAAAAAGCAGATCACAGACATCGAAGAAAACTAAAGTCATTTCAAATGGCAACTTTCTGGCTTTAAGAAACACTGAATGAAATCAAGCATAAAAAATGTGGTAGTCAGTAATGGTTACTTTTTTTAACCAAGCATAGGGGAAAAATTATGTAATCGTGAAAAACAAACAAAAAAACACTCCTACACAAATTCACTAGTACTTTGTTGCACCACCTCTAGCTTTTATAACCGAGAGATAAATGATGCCTCTCCCACCTCTTTATCTTAATTCTAGCCCGAGACATGATAAAAATATAAAGCCATACCAGGCCAAAATTCGCGCTTTTTAGAAGTCTGTAAAAAATTGACTAATGAAAAAAAAATATCAAAACTTTTAATTTGTAATTAACTAAAGTTGAACTTCATAAAAATAAAAAAATCTAAAGATGTCAAGTAAAAAAAAAAATATCCAAATTTGGATTACTTGATATGGAATGACCCGGTGTTCCGCAAAACACCAATATGGATTAGAGCAAGTGGGGTGGGTATTTGTTTCTCTGCCACTGCTCCCACGTCTGTGTAACTGCATGCACAAATAACAGGTGGGCTTTCAGTTAAGAGCAGGAAAGCCACTGAAACATGGCAGGAGCAGTGTGTGCTGGAAGCAAAGGGAGAGCGAGTTCTGGCACTTATAGTGCTGGCAGAATTCAGATAAAGAGGAGCTACAAACTCAAAAAGAGTAGATGATATGTTATGAAGTTCCTGATCTTATTAGACTGGACCAAACTGCAGTAAATGCAGTTTTTACTTTTTCTGAGGCAACAGGATAGTAAGACTATGCTTTTGTATCAGTTTTATGTGCGAAGACACCTACACTATACTGTGTCATTCCTAGATAATGACTAAGGCAGTTGAAAAGTAGACACTTAATGTTTATCTATCTTCCTTACACTTCTTTTTCAATTTGAAATCTATTAGCACTTTATTATATTCGTTTACCATTTGTCATAGTTCCACATACAAGTCATCAGTACACATAGGGATTAGTATCTAAAATTAAAGGGGCTGTATCAAGATACTGC